>NW_024119135.1:0-11068 GCF_003073215.2 Triticum urartu
ACCAAGCGCGGCCGAGGCCGCCCTCGCAAGTATTCCACGGTCCCCGTAGTGGTTTCCTGCGGCCATGAAGGCGGTTCCCTGCGCGGTGGTGAGCGCCCGGCCGCCGATGGGGCGCATGCCTTGGCCGCGCGCCCCCCTAGGCCACGCTTTCGCTCTGCGGAGGTGCTGCCGGAGTTCGTCGTGTGGTCAGCGGACCCAACCAGCTCGCGGCTCCAGC
This sequence comes from Triticum urartu, assembly GCF_003073215.2. Taxonomy (NCBI): domain Eukaryota; kingdom Viridiplantae; phylum Streptophyta; class Magnoliopsida; order Poales; family Poaceae; genus Triticum; species Triticum urartu. Next base: position 218 of record NW_024119135.1, read on the forward strand.
TCCCCTGTTTCTTCGTAGGTGAACTGCCGGCCAGTGCCCGGTGCGGCCTCTGGCTCTAGGCAGACGGCTGCTGCAGCAGGGCCTCCTGGGCTTCGCTGGAGGTCTCCGTTTCTGGGAATGGGGCCCTGACCCGCCGCTGGCAAACGTTTGCCCACGCGCGCGTCCTGGGCTAGTGGTGCACCCTGCACTTCAAGTTCGATGGTGACGCCACCCTCTACGTGAGGGTGTTCGGGGAAGACGGTCGCCGTGCTGGGTGTTGCCCCGAAGACGACGACCGCGGCCGCCTGCCCAGCCCCGGTACCGACCAGGATGAAGACAGCGACAGGCGTACAGGCGGCGGTGCTCGGGGTTCATTGAGCTTCGGCGACTCCCTCTCAGGCAGCAGCTCCTCCAGCGGTGGCCGCGACCAGCCCCCGGGCCGCCGCGCCCGCCTGTGTGAAGGTAGCGGGTCAGCCCGCCGTCGTGCCCTGGCGAAGCGAGAGGAGGGATCCGCCTGAGCCCCAGGAGCAGCTCGAACCTTCATTGTGGGTTGGTGCAGGACGAATCGCGCCCATTTTGTTTTCCTTCTTTTCCTGGGCAAAAATAGAAGGTAGTATAGGGCCCCACGGGGGCGTGTTAGAACTGCTGCTGTTTAACCATCGTGCCGCTTCCGCTATTTCTGCGCTGTGTTTCCGCGCCGTGCACCCATGTGCGGGAATTATTTTAGCTCGGTGGGGCTTGACACGGTCCTCGCCTCCCGAGGCCGTGGCCTCGCCGTGCGCTTTGTGCCCTGCAAGGATCAGTAGGAGGGGTAACTTTCAGTCTTAGTTGTGGGGGCGATCAGCCCAGGTCCTGCGCTCGTGTCGCGATGCCCGTGAGGCACGGGCTGGGAGGGGTGCTCCTGCAGAGGACTCGGAAAGGAAAGTTCCAAACGGTCGGGGCAGAAAACACTCGCAGGGGCGCCCGCGAACCTCCCTCGCGAGACTTGTACAAGAAAAAACGAGGCAAGCGAGTGAAAAAGACAAAGAGTCACAAGCCAGGAACGCCAACAGCTCCAATAAAACTTTGAACGGGAGTAAACAAACCAACTGCAGAAAGCAAATGGAAAATCCACGTCCGGCACCTATTCTAGTCTTCGATGTCCTCTCACCAGCGCAGAGCTAAGTGCTGCCACTAGGCATGGGCGGGAGCCCCCGAGGCCCGAGGGCGGCACTGCGGAGACTCCGGGGCGTGTACAGCCCCACTCATTATTACGTGAGAGTGTCACGGGCGGCGAGCTTCACAGGCATTGGCCTTCTTCACATGCACTGGGTCTTTCCCAAAACGCAGCAGCTTCACAGGCATTTGCCTTCTTCACAGGCACCTGGCCTTTCCCAAAACGCGGCAGCTTCACAGGCATTTGCCTTCGTCACAGGCACCGGGCCTTTCCCAAAACGCGGCAGCTTCACAGGCATTTGCCTTCCTCACAGGCACCGGGCCTTTCCCAAAACGCGACAGCTTCACAGGCATTTGCCTTCTACACAGGCACCGGGCCTTTCCTAGGCGCTAGGCCTCGCTCAGGGATAGAACCTCCGGAGATGTTGAATGTTCCACGCGTTCTGGATGGGTACCCCCTCCGTGGTCTCCAAGCATGCGGAGCCAGGCCTGGAGACATGAACAACCTTGAACGGACCCTCCCACATGGGAGAGAGCTTGTGCAGCCCCTCCCAGGAGAGAACCCATCTGAGCACGAGATCCCCTACCTCAAGAGTTCTGGGGCGAATGTTGCGGCAGTGGTATCGTCGCAGCGCCTGTTGATACCTTGACGCTCGCAGCGTGGCTTCCCGACGGCGTTCCTCCCCCAGCACGAGATCCGTCCCCCGCATGGCGTCCTGCTGTGTCTCGTCGAACGCCAGGACCCATGCGGAGCGACGCCTGACCTCGTGAGGGAGAACAGCCTCTGCTCTGTAGACGAGGAAGAACGGGGTCTCGCCAGTCGGCTTGGTCACAGTTGTGCCGATTGACCATAGCACGGACTGGAGCTCGTCGTACCAGCCCCTGCCACAGGCCTCCACCTTCTTCTTGAAGGTCCTGGCTTTGTGGCCCCTCAGGACCTCCGCGTTGGCTCGCTCGGCCTGGCCGTTGCTCCGGGGGTGTGCTATCGAAGCGTAGCATATATGCATTCCAAGGTTAGCAGAGTACGTTTTGAAGAGATTACTGGTGAATTGCGAACCGTTGTCGGTGATGATGCGGTTGGGCACCCCAGATCGGCTCATGAGGCCCTTGATGAATTTTACTTCAGAGCCTGCCGGGATTGTGCGGACGGCTTCCACCTCAGCCCACTTTGTGAACTTGTCCACATCGACGCAGAGGTAGCGATAGCCCCTTGGCGCCCGAGGAAACGGGCCCAGAATGTCCAGCCCCCAAACTCCGAATGGCCATGAGAGGGGTATAGTCTGTAGATCCCCCCGCAGGCTGATGGATCTGCTTAGCATGAAACTGGCAGGCCTCGCAAGCCTTCACCGGCTCAACGGCGTCGTTGAGCACCATGGGCCAGTAGAATCCACTACGGAACGCCTTGCCGACGAGGGTTTGTGACGACGAGTGGTGCCCGCAGTCTCCGTCGTGTATGTCCGCCAGTAGCTCCTTCCCTTGCTCTCGGGAGATGCAACGTAGGGACATGTCATTTGGTCGCTTCCTGTAGAGCTATCCATCCTTGATGCAATAAGCTGTGGCCTGTCGCGCCACACGCTTCACTTCCTCCTCGTTCTCCGGCAGAGCCCCTTGCATCAGGTACTTCTTGAGCTCCGGGATCCAACACCCTTCCTGAGGCTCTAACGCCAGGAGCAGGCGTGCTCCTGAGGCCGGGCCGCGGACCGGGGCTCCTTAGGCAGGCGGCTGAGGGAGCTCCTCCCTTGGTAGCACCGTGATCGACAGTGACGGCACCGCCGAGGGTTTGAAGAGACGCTCCTCGAAGACGCCAGGCTCCTGAGGCAGCCGCCGAGATGCCCTCTTGGCAATGTCATCAGCTTCCCGATTGGTGCCGCGGGGCACGTGCTGCAACTCCAGCCCCCAGAACTGTTTCTCCAGCTTTTGAACCTCAGCGAGGTAGGCTTCCATGTGCTCGTCCTTTGGCTCGTATATCTTGTTAGAGAAGTTGACGAGGAGCTGCGAATCGCCCTTGATGATGAGGCGCTTTACCCCTAAAGCAATTGCGGCCTTCAAGCCTGCTACTAGGCCTTCGTACTCCGCTATGTTGTTGGAGACCTTTTCTCCGTGCTGGAAGCAGAGTTGTACGGCGTAGTAGAGTTTGTCCAGGGTAGGGGATACGAGCACTGCGCCAGCTCCCACACCGTGTCGGGAGAACGCCCCATCAAAGTACATGACCCAGCCGTCCGATGCTTCACTTCCCGGGGAAAGTGATCGGTCTTTTCCTGCCTCGAGACCTGGCGCTTCTGCCCATTCTGCCACGAAATCCGCATGTGCGGCTCCCTTGATGACTCTGGTCATACTGAATTCTAGCTAAAATGCCTGTAGTTCAATGTTCCATTCAGCAACCCTCCCAGCTAAGTTGGAGCTCCTGAGTACTCTTTCCAAGGGGTATGTTGAGACGACTTTGATGGGATGGCCTTGGAAGTAGTGGCGCAGCTTGCGTGAGGCCACTAGCAGCGTGATGAGGAGTTTTTGAGGCATGGGATACCGTGCCCTCATGTCCCGTAGCACCGTGCTGACGAAGTACACGGGATGCTCGACGAGGCTGAGGGTGCTGGCGCAACTTGCGTCCTCCAGAGGTCGAGGCATCTCTTGAGACGGCGGAGCCCCCGGTACTTGGTCGCCTGAAGAGGCCTCTCCTACTCCGGGTGCATTCTCCTGCTGCGGCTGTTCCTTTTCGGCTACGGTTGCGGCTTTCGCGAGGCCCTCCCGGGTCTGTTTCGCTTCAGTTTGGATGGTTGATGCGGCCTTGGCACATCGCTCCTCCCTGACCGCCACCAGGGCTGCGCTAGCGGAGTAAGGGGTGGCCGCAAGGTAGAGCACTAGGGGCTCCCGAGGACGCGGAGCTACCATCACTGGTGGCCTGGTAAGGTACCTCTTGAGGTCTTGGAATGCCTTGTCGGCCTCTTCAGTCCATTCAAAGGGGCCCTTTTTCTTCATTAGCTTGAAGAAGGGCAGCGCTCGTTCCCCCAGCTTGGAGATGAAGCGCCCCAGCGCAGTTACACGCCCGGTGAGCTTCCGCATTTCTTTGAGGGTCGTTGGCGGGCTCATGTCTTCGACTGCCTTGACCTTCTCCGGGTTGGCCTCGATGCCCCTGTGGGACACGAGGAAACCCAGGAGCTTGCCCGAGGGGACTCCAAACACGCACTTCTTCGGGTTGAGCCGTAGGTCCACTTCGTTGAGGCTCGCAAAGGTTTCTTCCAGGTCCTGTATCAGGGTTCTTGCCTCACGAGACTTCACCACAATGTCATCGATGTAAGCTTCAGCGTTCCTCCCGAGCTGCCGGCCTAAGGCGATGTGCATCAGCCGCTGAAAGGTCGTGCCTGCGTTGCGCAACCCAAATGGCATGCACGTATAGCAGTACACTCCACACGGGGTCAGGAAAGCCGTCTTTTCCACGTCTTCTACCGCCATCTTGATCTTGTGATAGCCCGAGAAGGCATCTAGGAATCACAATAGGTCACACTCTGTAGTGGAGTCGACTATCTGGTCAATGCGGGGGAGCGGAAATGGATCCTGCGGGCAGGCCTTGTTGAGGTTGGTGAAGTCGACGCACATGCGCTCCTTTCCTCCCTTTTTTGGCACAACGATCGGATTAGCCAGCCAATCAGGGTAGCGGGCCTCGCGGATAACTCCTACCGCCTCTAGCTTCCGGGTCTCTTGAACGATGAAAGCCTGTTTCTCAGTGGACTGCCGCCTCGCCTTCTGCTTCACGGGGCGCACATTGGGGCACACATTGAGATGATGCTCAATCACTTTCCTTGGGACCCCTGCTAACTGATCAGGTTCCCATGCGAACACCTTCCTCTTCGCACGCATGAACCTCACCAGGGCCTTCTCCTGCTCGGGCTCGAGGTTGGCCCCTATGGTGAAGGTGGTGCCAGTGGATCCGTCCTCGTCGACTGGTACCTGCTTGGTTTCTGCCTTGTCTTGGGTGAATAGCTGCTTCTTTTTAGCCGGCGCAGCCCCCTTGGGCTCAATGGCGTCGGTGCTAGTGGGTTGTGCCACCGCGGCCGCCCTGAAAACAAGCTGGAGCACCTGCAGCGCATCCCTTGTGTCTCCTGATATGGTGAGGACGCCGCTGCTCCCAGGCATCTTCATGAGGTTGTACACTGGGTTAGTAGCTGCCATGAACCGAGCTAAGGCCGGATAGCCGAGGATGGCGTTGTAGGGGAGGCCAATGGGGGCGATGTCAAAGTCGATCAGCTCCGTGCGGAAGTTGTTGTAGGTGCCGAAGGTCACCGGGAGGCGGATCTGTCCCAAGGAGGCGGTGGAACCGGCTCCGGCGCCCGAGAAATGCCTGCTGGGTTGGAGCCGCTCCAACGGCACGTGGAGGAGGCTGAAGGCCTCCACCTAGAGCACGTTGAGGCCGGCACCACCGTCGATGAGGGTCCTGGTGACGGCCACTTGGCAGATGGTGGGGGTGCACAGCATTGGGAGCGCGCCCGAACCGATGGGGTTCAATGGGTGATCCTCCGAGTCGAAGGTTAGATCGGCCGACGACGGACGGCGCTGGTGCGGAAAAATGGGCGAGGAAAAGGTCGCGCAGCTCCTCCCAGGAGGTGACAGAAGTCGTCGGCACCGGGCTTGAACTTGCGGCGGCCACTGCACCTGTCACAAGGCGGGGGCCGAGGCCCGGAGCCCCCTGGCCCTAGTGTCGGCATCCATTGCTGGAGCGGGCGGCGCGTTGTCCACCATGAGGGTGGGATGCGATGTCGGGGGATGGCGGGTCGTCAGGAGGGAGAACTCCGGCGCACCCCTACCTGCCGCACCAAATGTCGGATTTCGGGTTCCGGCAGACCCTTGAGGTTCGAACACTGGGGCGCGTGCGGAGATCTCTCCCCTACCAATCTACGTCCAATCTCCTCGCATGATCTAAGCTGGAAACAACGAACAACACAAGGGACGCGAGGTTTATACTGGTTCAGGCCACCGTTGTGGTGTAACACCCTACTCCAGTGTGTGGTGTGGTGGATTGCATTAGGGGCTGATGATGAACTGTACAAGGGAAGAACAGCCTCGCGAGAGCTATTCTTGAGCTGATGCAATGAACTGCTTTGGTGAGTTCAGTCGCCTCTCTCTCTCTGCTGGAGCTCTACCAGATCTCTAGATGTCCCTCTCCTCTGTGGTGGCTAGCTCTATTTATAGAGGCCCTGGGCCTCTCCCCAAATAATGAGCGGGAAGGGCGCCAACAATTGGCCGTTTTGAAGGGGAACATCTAGTACAAGTTATCCTGACCAAAGGTGATCTTCGGCTGCCAAAAGCACTGGTGATGACGACGTCTTGGGCTCCACGGTGACCTCCATCCTGCCGCCCTGCTGGTCTTGGTCTCATTGCACCGGATTGGTAACCTTTTCCTGATGCCTTGGCCTGTGCTTTCCCCCTTTGCACCAAAGGGGAAACAAGGACACTGCGCAGGCCGGCGCCCGTCTGGCGCCCGCCTGGTCTCGATCGTCATGGCTTGTGTCACGGGCACCTCACGAGGCACCCCTGCCTTGATCTCTCTGCCTCCTCGCGAGCCTTCCTGATGAGGATGCCTCTGAGGAAGCTTTCCGTCGTCCGCCCCGCGAGGCTTGGCCCCTCGCGAGGGTCTTGAGTTTGAGCTGATGAAGATGGGCCGCGCTGGGCCCCCACTTGAGCCACGCCGCAGGCAGGCAAGTCTGGGGACCCCCGTTCCCAGAACGCCGACAAATGCGGAAGTGGAGGTTATGGTGGTGGACTATACACGGTGTCGGAGTTGAAAGCACGGTCCCTAAGTGGCCTAAACACTTTAGGAGACACAACTCACAACACAAACAAAATTGGGTTAAGTTGAGATGGCAGAAGTGTATGGTGGGCAAGGTTATGCGGAAGTGGTGGTGGTGGTCGATGAAGAAGCAACCGTCTCTAAGTAGCCTAAACACCTTAGGAGACTCAAGTCACAACTCAAACAACCACATATACAATGGGGATCAAAATGTGTTAGGTTGCGAAAGTTGGTGGTGGTAATGCAGATGATATGGTGGAGGGCCTAGGAAAACTTGCCAAATTTCAGAAACTTTGATGGAGTCAAATGATGTTGGTGGTATTTTTGTGGGAAGGGGGATGTCAAGAGCTTCAAAACGAGCTAAAGAACGTCAAAAACGGAGTTCGGATGAATTAGATATGGCCAAAACAAAAATTTGTCCGTGTCAGTTTCAGGGTTAGCCGGACATCCGGGAAGAGGTCCAGATGATCCGGGCTTGGTCCGGATGATCCGGGTGTTTGGCCGGATGATCCGGGTTCGTCAAGGCCGGTTCTGTTGTCTAGGTGTCCGGACGTCCGGGAGAGGGTCCAGCTGATCCGGGAGGTGTCCGGATGATCCGAGAGAAGATCCGGATGATCCGGGCAAGTCAAACTGCTCGGGATTTCCTCTCGGGGACGAATTTTTGGGCGGAAATGGGGGATTTTCGGGTGAAAATTGAGGAGATTTTGTGGATGGAAGGTGGGGAAACTTGGGGAGATGCTAGATCCACTCGAAACCAAGCAAATCCATGGATCAAAATCAACAAAACATCATCAAAACCAACAAATCACAAAAAAAAATTGGGGCTATTTTTGGTGGGGATTTTCGAATTTAGGACGAAATCAAGCAAAAGAAGGCTAGAAAACGGTGGGGGAGGCTCCGAAATCGTGATCAACGTGGCTCTAGATACCAAGATGATGTAGGGTAGGAACCCTAGGGGCTGATCTTTCACGAAAGGAGCGGATCCCGTCCAAGAAAGCGACCAACACGAGGGAAAACACAAGAGGAAACACGAGAGAATCACTCAACCAACAAGAATAGATCACACATGCGCTAGATCGATGGACACAAAGGTGAGATACAAGATCCAAAGTCAACAACGGATGATACAAAGGTAGCCGGTCTTCTCCGTGAGGAGGTCTTGAATCCACGGGGGGGATCTTCCCTTAGAAAGGGGGCTTGAATCCAAAGAGATCTTCTCATAAGAGGCCGTAGTCTCTCGCACGGAGGAGATCCTATTTGGATGAGCGTAGATCTATCTCTCGAATGAGCTATCACAACGCTAACCCTAGAAAGGAGGTGGAGGAGGTCTATTTATAGTCTAGTGGGCGAAGGGGTAAGTGAGGGGGCGAAACAGGTACATGGGCTTCGGCCCCCGAAGCATGCACGCAGGCAAGGCCGGATGATCCGGATGGTGGTCTGGATGATCCGGGCGTCGTCCGAATGATCCGGGACCTCGTCCGGATGATCCGGCTTCGCCGAGTGGATTCTGCAAGGTTCGGCCGTCGCGGTGTATTGATTACCCGGATGATCTGGAGGGAGACCCGGATGATCCGGCTGAGCACGGATGATCCGTACGGCGGTCCGGATGTCCGGCCAGGCTCCTGCAGCCTCTCTGTCTTCTTCTTCTTCTCCTTTCTTCCGGCTTCTCTTCCATGCCTCCCTCGCCGATGGTGTAGTCGTTCCTTGGCGCTTGCACTCCTCCTTGATATCCATGAAGCTCCGACAATACCTATGCATGCACATGGGAGGAGTGTCAACTAGTATACCATCCATGAAGGGGTCAAGTGAGCACGTGTAAAGGAGATGATTCACCTTGGTGTGTGTGAAGTAGATGTCGCACGTGTCACTTTCCAAATGGACTCTTGACATGGTGATGTCCGTAGGATGCTCCGCATCAACGCGGCCCTCCCCAGGCTCGAGGCCACACGTCCGCTTAGGTGGTCCAAGTGCACAATCACCTTCAGCTCGTCCGACCAACTCAAGTGCGCGACAACTATTGGCGCTCTCTCGATGCTCTGCTCGCCCGTCATCAGCAATGTCCTTGTCACCAAAACCCTCATCGATGGTGGTGCGGGGAACAATGTTCTTTCCATCGAGACATTCAACCGCCTCCACATGTCATATGATCAGCTGCAGCCCACCAAGCCCTTCTCAGTAGTGACCGATGGTTCCACCACCCCGATAGGGCAGATCCGCCTCCCTCTCACCTTCGTCCAGCGCGACAACTACCACACCGAGCTCATCGACTTCAACGTCGCTCACATCCTCCTCCCATACAACGCCATCCTTGGGTATCCGGCCTTAGCCAAGTTCATGGCAGTGACCCACCATGGCTACAACGTCCTGAAGATGCCAGGGAACCGCGACATCATCACGATCGCCTGCGAGGAGAAGGCCGCAGTGTGCTCCCTCGAGCACGCCTATCAGGCCGCGGAAATTGAAGACCCAGACAAGGAAGGCACCATCTATCCTCCTAAGGCCGTCCCCAAGAATAAGAAGAAGAAGAAGAAGAAGCTACTATGCCAACAGACTTAGGAGAGCGGTGTCTCCAGCGGTACTAACTCAGGATCAGCGCCCACGGATGGGGCGCCTCCCTCTCGTGCATAGGAAGGCACACCCGGCGCCCTCCTCAGGCTCGGCTCGAGGGCTCTCTTCTGGAGGGCCTCTGACTTAGCCAACGTTACAAGGGAGGCACTCGGGCACCACATGGAGGCATGCTTCGTCGCACGCTTCCCTCATGAGGGCACAAGGCACAGTGTGCCAGGTGCTCAGGAGTTCATCACCAAGACGACCGAGGAGCTTCAAGAGGGGAGAGCCATGCATGGCGACCATCGCCTACCGCCTTGCGTGGCCCCTTGTCCGGGCGAGGACAACGAGCTGCGCATCTGCATCAGCATCCCCGGGCTCAACAAAGCCGTAGCTCAGGAGCACTTCTGGCCTTCGCGCGCCGGTTGGTGTGAGGGCTCACCTCACAGCTACGTTCGCATGCCTTTTGGCTTGCCGAACGTGGCTGCCGCCTTCCAGCATCGCCTGTGAAGCATTGTGGCTGCTGAGAAGGCCAGGTACCACACGGTCCTGGCGGAGGTAGCAACGGTTCTTCGTGAGCCTCCCGAGGTTCATGACCAAGGCGGCTCGTGAGGAGCAACCTCTTCAGGGCGCATCTTCAGCTACTCCAACATCTCTTCAGCAACGGCACCAGGTGACATTTTCCAGTTTATTCAGTTGGGGGCACTCCTCGGGCTGCATTATCCCCAAGTCACATGGGCTTGTCCCTGCGGCGCGTATCCTTTTGCATCTTTGGTTTACCTTGTTGGGGGCTCCCCTCGGGCTGCATCATCCCCAGACCGTGGTGCGTCCGTCCCTGCGGCATGCATCGTTCTTGCATCTATCTGGACTAGCTTTACCTCCTCCCTTGACTTACTTTAAGATTATTACATGCCTGTCCTTTACTTCGATGCCATGAACGTCATACGACCTTGCAAGCCCACCCACGACCGCCTCATGATTAAGGACTGGCACGGCGTCTCTGCTCGGGTCCGTCCCTGCAGCGTCGCTAAACCCAAGAGGTTGAGCTCTGGCTCGCGGGCCAGCTCCCGTGTACGTCAGCTCCCATGGCCCTTGGTGCCTTGTTCTCGCATCTGCTAATCATGGGCGGACGAGCTAGGGCGCGTGACCCGGTGCCTCGCCACAACGGGAGCCGCGCACCGGTTGCCTTTTGTCACAGCCTGATTTTCGGCCCTTTCTTTTTCTTTTGATTTTCTGAGATTTTTTGCTTGAGATTTCTTTTTCTGTGGCTATGTGGTCTGGAAACTGAAGAAGATGACTTCTTTTTCCTTTCCAGAGTGGCTTTTCATCCTCAAAACCTTTCCTAGACCTTGCCATTTCCATCTTGGACCAACCCCAATATTCTTTTC
>NW_024119136.1:0-10629 GCF_003073215.2 Triticum urartu
AGAAGAATTCTTCTTGTTCTCCTCTATTATTCCTTCTTCTTCTCCTTTTTTTTCTTTTTTTTTATTCTTCTTTTCCTTTCTTCTTCCTCTTCTTATTTTTTGTTATCGGGTATGTCGTTGTCAACATACCCCCCTCCCCGATAATTAACTTTTAGTAATTAGTACTACTTAGAAAGTGTTTAATGGAATTAGTTAGAACTAGGTAAACTTGTTTATTTTTAGTAAGTACTACATTATTCTATTTATAGTAAGTGCTTAGTAGTTGAACTAGTTGATTTAATAAAACTGGTTTATTTTACTATAGAAGTAGTTTATTTTTAGCAAGAAAATTAATAAAACTAGTTTATTTTTTTCTTATAATTGAAGGCATCCTAATTTGAATACTACTTTATTTTGCGATTTGATTTTTCTTATTGAATGCTCAAATTGGAGAGCACTATGCAAAGTGGAGACATGACAATCAAAGGATGGAAAAAATGTATGGACAGTCGTAAGGAGCTTCTTGGAAGCAAAAGGAAGCGAGGCGCAGGAATTGGAGACAGGATGATCTCCATTCTTCATAATGGAGAGTCAGGGTCTATATTATTTTATGCTATTTTACCTTAAGTGTGTTTAGGTCCTACCTGATACTGATGATCATGTGCTAAGAACAATTATGTAGGGTTGGGTTCGATGACTATGAGGATGATGATCGTATGACTTATTATTAATAACGAGTAGAAGTTGTATGATGATGCTTGATTAATTAGTAGGACTTGTTATTATATATGATGATGTATGATGCGAGCATGCATGAGTTATTATATATATATCTGCGGGTGAAATGAACATAGCAGTAGCGTAGGTAAACCAAGGATGAAGATATAAGAGAGGACGCTTCTCTCTATTAGCTAGCTAATAACAACCTAAAAATAACCCCCTAAACCCCTAAAACAGCCACTTTTTTTAAAAAAAAAGAAAAACCTCAGCTCCAGCCAGATGCTGACGCGTGGAAGCCTATTGGTCCCGGTTTATGTCATCAACCGGGACCAAAGGCCCCCCTGCCTGGGCTGCCGGCACTGCCCACGTGGAGGCCCATCAGTCCCGGTTCTGGATTGAACCTGGACTAAAGGGTCGGGGCATTAGTATCGACATTTTAGTCCCGGTTCAGGAACCGGGACTAAAGGCCTTTACGAACCGGGACTATAGGCCCTTTTTCTACCAGTGAATGGGGAAGCCTGCGACGGTGAGGTGTCTGTGAGCCTAAAGGAGACTGAAGGAGGGGTTTTCAAAATTGGTCTTGTTGTGTGGTGTATCGAGATTAGAACTAAACAATGATGTTATTGAACATTGTTGGATTCAGAGCCGTTGTCGTACATTTCTTTACTTTATACCGAAACGATATGCATGGAAGAACAATCAATACAGTTATAGTACATAATTTGTCATGAATGGAGCAGCATTCACCAAAGTGACAGAAAAATCCTGGCTTTGGTGCTGCACACAATACCTGGTTCAGGTGCCTTCTCAACGAGAAATATTGTGCATGTGTGCTCGAAAAACTAGAGCTAGTTGCCAAGCCAAAAAACCCTATAGTTACTTCAAGATCAAATCGTTGTAATTGGGACATGTTCAAACTGAAATCTATTGTTCACGACATATACTGAAAAGTATTGTTCGATGTTTCTTAAAAAATTCAGGTCAATCCTACAAATAGATCACATGGTGCACAACAACTCTCTTTAGATTTCCTCCCAAATGATGGCATTTGAGGGGTAGGTGTGCTTTGCCGCGCTGGCTACCGTTAGGGCTGGTAGCTTAGCACTAAGCCAGCGCTGGCTAACTACCACACTGACTAAGCAAACCAAGAGCAACATTCTGAAAGTATGAAAACCCAACTCCTGTAGCACAAATAATCAAACTTCAGAAATTAATTTTTGCAAACTAAATAAATCAGGTAGCAAAAAAATCTAAAACATGACACAAGCGGTCAATCTGAAAGGCCATGTCGTAGTAATGTTCAACAAAGATAGAGATGATATACTCAGATCATCTGTATAGATTATTCATTCGCTCTTTTTTTTGTGGGGAGGGGGGGGGGGGGCTTTAAAAAGGGGGATTTGTGTTTCATAAGAAATCACCTCACAGGAACATAAATTGTTGTTGCTGCTCCTCATACATATGAACCCTAAATCTCGGCACCATGACAACAGGCTCTTTATAACAAGCATAAGAAATCTGGCAAGTTCCGCCTCTTCACTGTGACTTGTGAGTTGCATCGATTTCGTCTCTTCATTGTGAGTTGAGTAGTAGATTAGGAGTGAGGATTTTTGGAGGCCGAGCTCCAGTGAGCTCGGTATTTTGAAAAAAATCAAAAAGCATATTTAAAAGTTCCAAAAAAATCTGAAAAAAATATCATGAAAACTTATATGTATTCTGAAAGAACGTGTTAAATTTCGTCGAAAAATGTTGTGATTTGTAGGCTGTACAAAAATAACAAATTTCTGGCCCAATAACAAAAATAAAAGGCCCATTAAAAAATGTGTATTTGTCTTTTTCCTGTAGGCCGCATGTAAACGTATAACACTGTGAAATTTTGCATATACATAGTATACATGTGCATGTGTGTTCAAAAAATAAATTTGGAATTTTTCGTGTTTCAAAAAAATAAAAAATAAAAACGAGCTCACTGGAGCTCGGCCTCCGTTGGCATTTTCCGAGTAGATTAGCCCCTACCTTCATTTTCATCTCTTTTGTCTTTGGTGTTCCTGACTTCTATTGTCGATGACCTGAATTACGAATAAAGTGTTCCCAGGGGCAAACAAAATAATGTAATCTGGAAAGGTAATTTCATCCATGTTTTCATCATATATACCAGGGAACATTCCATTCAGGTTTTAGTCATTTCGCAATGTGTAATTAAAATATCACTTATGCCATTGTCGATGATCCATGAAGGTAACTACACACGTCATGTTACAGCAAGCCAATCCAATAATGCGCAATATATCAACAAAACACTTCATCATAGCGAAAAATCACTTACGTAACCAAAGACACTTCAAAAAGATCGTTTTAACTCCCACGGGTTACTTAATGGTAATTCTACAATTGTGTCGGCTTTTGTTGCTTACTTCTGAGCTCAATGCCCAGCACGGTAAGACCAGACTTGCTTTCTCCCATGAAGCTGACGGACACCTCGTCACCAGTCCAGGGACGATTCCAAGGGGGGACGAGGGGGGGCGAGACCCCCCCTATCGATCACGTTGGCCCTTGATAGCGATTAGGTATAGCAGCTTTTTTTGCGTACGCAGACACTTTGTGGCCTGTCTCGCCCCCCCTGTGGCTCCCATAGTCAAAGGCTCAAAGCCCATGAATTGTCTGCAATTAGTAGTAATCCATGGGAGAGAAGGCCCAAATATCAGTAGAAGGAATAAAAAAAAAGCCCACTGTGGAAGAGAAGGACCCAGGCTCAAGACGCACGTACTCACGGTAGTTCCATCTCTAATCGCTTCGTTTCCGATCTGCTAGTTCTTGCGATCCAAAACACCTCCTCGCGCGCTGCAGCCGGCCGCCTGTAGATCGGCTACCGTCGAGAAGGGAAGGGCGGAAGGCGACAGGGAAGCACTCCCTCGTTGATCCACAGGTGCATTGGCCGGCCGCTCGGATGAGGAAAAAAGGTCAGTCCCGGAGAATCTTAAAGATCTGTTTCTAGCTGAGTGTAATCCTACCCATTGAGTAGCTTGTTACTCATTGGTTCTCAAAAAAAAAAAGATTAGTTTTTGTCTTAAGAGATGTAGAACGACAGACATTGAAAACTAATTTGAATTTTCTCGATTGCCTAATTGTGTTTGTGTAGATCTGAGGAAGATAGCTGAATCAATTCATAAAATTTCCAAGCCAATTGGTTCATGGCCTCATGCTCTCAGCTATGTGAACATGACGTCTTCTATGCTCGATGGTACGACCTCTCTCATCAACTTCAACTTCAACTCTCTAAAACCAATTGTCTAACATGAATGATCCTTGGTTGGTGCACATGAAAATTGGATTAGAATCAATATTGGTACTACAGTGTACCTAATTTTGCTATATTAAATAAAAAAACTGATCTGCTTTGTCAAAGATGGACAATTTGGTAATCTTCTTCAAGTATTTACATCAATGAAAACATGATTTCAGTGTAGGCCTTTTTCACGTGCTAATTGTTTTATGCCTGGATCGATGCTGATTGGTTTGTAAAAATTCAAGTGTGGAACTCGCCCCCCCCCCCCCCCCCACCACAAACACCTGCCCCCCCTATATCAAATTCCTGGCTCCGCCCTTCACCACCGTCACACTCCTCGTTATGGAACTCACCCAACTCCACCTCCATCCAACCATCGTCTTTTTCATGAGGGAAATGAACTTCCTCTCCGGGAGGATTTGCGTCACAATTAAGACTCCCTCTGCAACCTTGCACACAAACTTGCCGGGTCGACTCCCTCCCGGTAACACCAACGGAAGTCACCTCGTATGGGAAATCGAACTCGTTGTATACATATGCTGGCTTGAACACCAAGTATACGGCATATGTTGTTCTTTGTGAGAGCATCTTCCTCTGTATCTTGCCTCGGATCTCCAACTCATTGACACGATAGAACTGAGTGTCTTCGGAGAAGAACCTGCACGTTGCAACCCACAGTTCATAAGTAGTAAGTAGCGAAAAGCATCAAAGGCAAAGGCACTAAATTCGCTATGGTAAAATTAAATGAGTATTGTATAAGATTCGAGGCTTGAACCTTTTGTCTTCTTTGCTGCAGTTAGGGGGTGTTTGGTTCAGGGACTTTTTAGTCCCAGATACTAGAAGAAGTTTCTAAAAAGTCCCTATGAACCAAACGGGAGGGATTTTTTCTACAGGGACTAGAAAAAGACTCTACTGGAGAGTCTTTTTTGATTAGTCCCTGGACTAGAAAAAGTCCTAGGACTTCTGAACCAAACACCCCCTTAGAAAGTGCACATAAACTGGCCCGGTGCCAGCCCTTGCACCGCGGAATCTGCAGCGCCCTCGCAGAAATCGTGAAGTGCTCGACACCGGTAGCCCTGTCCAGCTGCATGCTCTGCACGAAGTAGTTAAACGGAAAACGACATCAGATTGATCTTATTAAACTGCAAGAACGTATCGCATGGACGATTGAAAAACATTAAGCAGCATCTGACTAGCTAGCTGAGTTCGTCGGTATATATAATGTACCACTAATTTGTGTGGGAGGAGAGCTGGCTGGTCGGAGAGGCGTCGGAACAACTCCTTCTCTTCGTATGGACGCGGTTCTGCGATTCTGTTCTTAAGACGTTGTGGAACTTGATCATATATATGAGCCTGGCATGGTACGTAAATCAGACCGAGACCATGGCGGAGTCGGTGAGCTGAATAGAGGCGCCAAACCAACGTGGTGAGAGAGAGAGAGAGAGACGCGTCCGGAAAGCTGAATAGAAGCACCAAACTGCACTCTATTGTGCACGGCACGTACTTTTTTTTGGACGAAATGCTGACGGTGCAGTATTTCATTGATTTCAGTTAGAAGGAGAGAATGTTGTTACAGATGTTACAAGTAGTGGTTACAGAGGCAGTACCCCACCACGGCACGTACTGAAAAGAATAATTTGACATAACCTAAAACTTTCAGGTCAAGTCCTACAAATAGATCACATGATGCACAGGAGGGAGCACTTAGATTTCCCTGGCATTCCAGAGCTAGCACTAATGGCTACAAATAATATTAGTCAATAGGATCGCCTCCCATACATCAATTATAGACAGGAAAATAACTAAGAGGAGCAAGAGCTCATGGACAGCCAGCCGTGGACTGTGAAGCTGTGCTGAGCATCACCCTGGACGACTGGCACTCACGGGTCACGGGTGGCAACGGGCAAGGAAGAATTCATCTTGAGAAATTGCGAAAACAAAGGAATGTCAAAACAAATCATCTGAAGGATAAGATATGCCGTACAGGCAGAAGATAGGGTGACTCGTCCTCGTCGCGCTTGCGATGGGGAAGACGAACAGCACGGGAAGGATTGAACTTGAAGGAGAAGACATGCATGGGTGATGGGTCGCCCTTGCAGTCGGCGTTTGGATCAGCAGCAATTCAGGTTCACTAATGACTAGCCACAGTTGATGCTTAATTACAAGGAAGGAAGTAGGTTGACACTAAGCGCACACACACGCACACAAATGATACAAAAATGGTAATCCACCCATTGATCGTATATAGGAGTAGATTATAGATTGGAGTATTATTTTGTTGCAAAGGAGAATCCCCTCAAAAAAAATTGCAAAGGGAAGAAAAAGAATTGATGTCTGAGCCCAGGTTCGAACTGGGGACCTTTAGTGTGTGAGACTAACGTGATAACCAACTACACCACCCAGACAATTTGTTCGCTTCTCGAACGACAGGCTATTTGAAAATTCATCGGCGGGTGCACGATCGCATCCAACTGGATTACGTATGGGCCTCTGGCGGCAGTGCTTTTGGGGCCTCTGGTTGGGCCTCTCGAAGCCGATCAAAGATGTTGACACTTGACAGAGAAAAAGGCCTACTCCTACCCCTCAAAAAAAATTTGTGTATATCCCGTAGAGGTCATCCTGCGTCGCTTCCCAGCGAGACGAGTGGTATGGGTTATAATTAGAGAGAATTCCTTATTTGGCTCTTTCTTAAAATTTATTTCCCTTTTTGGCCCAAAAAACATTTCTCTTCCCTTTTTGACACTCAAACTTCATTTTATGCCCTATTTGACATTTCCATTCATTTTTCCATCCAACTGTGTTAACTGGCACGTACAATTACAATTTAACCCCTGGTGATGGTATTCAACCACACTCACTATATCTCCCACATGCACGTCGGCGCGCTCACGCAATACACTTTCTGATGACGAGGTGCGATCATGAACTGACGACGATAATAACGATGAACCAAGCTCTGGACGATGCACGCACCGTAATACAGAGCTGGCTTCCTAAATCCCTAATCGATCATTTGCTTGAACGTTTACTAGCTAGTAGTACTAGTATGTACGAGCACTTCTAACAGGACGCATTCCAATCGTTCTAGCTAGCACATACTGCCGGAGAGCAAGCTGCAGACGGCCATCCCGGCGCGTCGACGATGCTCGGAACCCGCGAACCTTTTGCACCGTGGCGCTGCTTCCGAAGAGGGAGTAGCAGTGGCAGCCGCCCTTCGGCCAGCGGCGGCGCACCGCAAGAGGTCGGCAAAGCCGGGCGCGCTCGCCAGGATCTCCAGCTCGACGTCTTCCGGCAGCCTCACCAGCTCGAGCACAGCCTGTGTGTGCCTGTCACTTTGTTGCTTATACTGAACTTTTTTTCTTTTCTCGCAAAGAAACCTCGTTTTTACTATTTTTAGGTCTATTACTACTATTGAATATTTGAACCACATAAATTTGTTGAATTTGAATCATATAATTTTGTTGAATTTAATTTCTACCATGATAAAAAATTCCGCAGTAACGCGCAAGGAATCATCTAGTTTATTCAACACCACAAAACATATCACATCATTCATGTGTTTGTATGTAAATAATCTGATCACAAACTACACTAGGGGTAAAACAGTCTTTTTAGTTTAGACTTAACACCGTTAGTGGCCAAAACTGACGGAAGTGTCACATAGGGAATAAAATGAAGTTTGAGTGTCAAAAAGGGAAGAACAGAAAATTTTGGGCCAAAAAGAGAAGTAAAATTTAAAAAAGGGCCAAATAAGGAATTCTCTCTTATAATTACGGGCTGACTTATCATTAAATGGTTGGAAATAAGGCGGGCTGTCGGGCTTTCCTCGGTGATATTAGGGGGAAGGAAAATGGGAGGAGAGAGGAGGGTATGTGGTCATATTGATAGCCTCCATAAAGCGTGTGGAGCATGTTCCATAATATTATGGAGGTTGCCGAGGCAAAGCACCAATTCAGAGTCATATTGCGGCATTCGTATCTTTTTTTTTGTTGCCTCAACTTATTAGGCACAAACTTAATTTGAGGGATGGAAGCACTAAATTTAATTAACATTGCATTACAAAGTTCTTCCCTGAGGGAGAAGAAAGGTCGATTAGCAACATATTCATATCATAGGTGTTCAAATTTGGTTGATTAGCGACTATTGCATGATTTTGAGCCCCACCACGTCGATGGTGAATGTTATGCGCGGGGGCACATGCATATGCGACGAGTCTAGGCCTTGTATTTGTCCAATTCCTACCATGTGCGGTCCTCGAAGTTGGGAACGGTTTGAGCAGCAGGGGCAAGGCCCAAGATGGCATGATTCGCCTTGGCGAATCTCACCATATTCATGTCAAACTTGCGCCATCTCCAGTGCTTCCTCTCCATGAAATTTGTATGTGCCTCGTAGTGGAACCAGACGACACGATTTTTTCTCTGCCACCGACGACTGCCCCACGACGATCTCCTCAAAAAACAATTGACGGGGTAGAAGGCCGATGTGTGGGCGGCATAAAGCTCATCATATGCATCCTTAACAATAAGACAAGATAAATCTATTCTTTTTTCCTAAAAAGGTATATCACTCAACTATAGCCGCTAAACATCCTCTAGACAGGGTAAATTCCAGTAACAAAACAAAAGAGAAATGTAAATTCAGGTCCAAGCATTTCAAGAAGCAATCATAGCCAGGTGCAAGTTACTAAGGTTCGCTAATTGGGCCAAATTGGGTCGGCCCATGTGTTGATGTTTATAATTAATTGGGGTACCAAAACAACTCAAAATATTTGCTAAAAAACAACTCAAAATTTTTGTTATGGGATTTTTATGGGGCCTCTCTGGACTGTAACAAGGCCACACAAAAATATCATAATATTTGAGGTCATTTTAATATTTTCCAAAAAAATAATCTCAAATTATTTAGCTTTAGTGTTTTAACCAAAAAATCATTTTAAACCTTTAGAAATTGGAGAAGGCCCACATAATAAATATTAGGCCATTGTCAAAGTTAGGGTTTAGGATGAGTATTTTGGACAATTGGCAAACTTTAGGGGTTTTGCCCTTTAAGAAAATCTCATGGGTTGGTTAAATCCATAGTATAAGCTAAAATTAAAGAATATGACGCAAATGGGAAGTGCGAGAATTTTGTCTACTTTGGACCTAGCCCAATAGCAGTTTCAGAAATTCTTAATAAATCCTAGAGGCCCACGCAGCCCATTCGTGCAAGGCAAGAGGTGGAACTAAAGTTTAGTCCCACATTGCTAGTTTAGAGGGAGTTGGACCTCTTTATAAGGGAGGTTCTTTCCCCACTTGTATGAGCATGAGAACAAGAGGGACATCCACGAGCGATCCTCCTCCGCCGCCCGCCTAGCCACGCCTCGTCACGCCGCGCCGCGTCGCGGGTTGCGGGAATGAGCCGATGTCTAAATTTTTGCCACGAACTACGGGTATACGAAAGGTCACACGGAAGCTGAAAAGATTTTTGCGAAAGTATAGTTCGAATGCGAACGGTGCAGCCCTTCGGCTGCTGGCTGTTCGCTTCATCTCTGTCTCTTCGTTTCACCTCCCGTCGCTGCCCTCTCGCCTCCTTCACTTGCGCCTATAAAAGGGAGGTCGCTCCTCCCGGAGAGACGCACCAGAACTACTCCTTCCCTCGCCATCGGTTCCTTCTCTGAGCTACTGTTGTCTTCCCCATCCCGGCTTGCGGCGTGCACCGCACGTCGGGATAGTAGGCCTCCGAAACCGCACATTTTGAGTCATGTACGGGAGAAGAGTGATAAGGTTTTTGGGGAGCGCTCAGCGCGACTACTGGCTGTTGGAAATATGCCCTAGAGGCAATAATAAATTAGTTATTATTATATTTCCTTGTTCATGATAATCGTTTATTATCCATGCTAGAATTGTATTGATAGGAAACTCAGATACATGTGTGGATACATAGACAACACCATGTCCCTAGTAAGCCTCTAGTTGACTAGCTCGTTGATCAATAGATGGTTACGGTTTCCTGACCATGGACATTGGATGTCGTTGATAACGGGATCACATCATTAGGAGAATGATGTGATAGACAAGACCCAATCCTAATCCTAGCACAAAGATCGTGTAGTTCGTATGCTAAAGCTTTTCCAAATGTCAAGTATCATTTCCTTAGACCATGAGATTGTGCAACTCCCGGATACCGTAGGAGTGCTTTGGGTGTGCCAAACGTCACAACGTAACTGGGTGGCTATAAAGGTACACTACAGGTATCTCCGAAAGTGTCTGTTGGGTTGGCACGAATCGAGACTGGGATTTGTCACTCCGTGTGACGGAGAGGTATCTCTGGGCCCACTCGGTAGGACATCATCATAATGTGCACAATGTGACCAAGGAGTTGATCACGGGATGATGTGTTACGGAACGAGTAAAGAGACTTGCCGGTAACGAGATTGAACAAGGGATACCGACGATCGAATCTCGAGCAAGTATCGTACCGCTAGACAAAGGGAATTGTATACGGGATTGATTAAGTCCTTGACATCGTGGTTCATCCGATGAGATCATCGTGGAACATGTGGGAGCCAACATGGGTATCCAGATCCCGCTGTTGGTTATTGACCAGAGAGTCATCTCGGTCATGTCTGCATGTCTCCCGAACCCGTAAGGTCTACACACTTAAGG
>NW_024119137.1:0-17066 GCF_003073215.2 Triticum urartu
CTTTTTACAGATGCAGGACGCCAAGCCACACGTCAACGTGTCCACGATCGTCTGGGCGGAACCGACTACGCCAGAGGACGGCGTCGTCACGGCAGGCCTTCAGCGTAGCGGCCAGAGAGGGGAATTCCTGCCTGAACACCACCGCATTCCGCCGCTTCCAAAGGTCCCAGCATCACAACAGGACGAAGGCATACCAGAACGCCTGCGTGAAGGGACATCTGAAGATCAAGTGATCGGGTGTCTCGAGCGCAACCCCGCACTCGGGGCAGCCAGCGTCGCGCGGCTCCACGATGTGTTTCTTCAGCAGGTTGTCGCGGGTGTGGATCCTCTCAAGAGCAAGCAGCCAGGAGAAAAACCGGACTCTGAAGGGAGCCGGGGAGCTCCAAAAGAAGGCGGCATTCTCCGTGACTTCGCCACCAAGGCGAAGGAGGGCATAGACCTTACGTGCAAATTTGTTTTTCTTCTAGATGCCTTTTAGAATATGTGCCAAAAAAAGAATTGTGTCCCTCTCGATGGTGAATGGATGACAGATGCGCCTACTTAGCCACGAAATTTGCAAAATAGGTGAGAAAAAATGTTCTGTTTTGTCTCACCACAATTAATGGGATAGCTGCCTTTATCCACAGGGCCTTCTTTATGAGGATCCCAGATATTCTCTAGAATAACGCGGGTGTTCGAACAGTGGTTGCCGGGTGCATCACTGTGAACCCAGCCATTGGGCTACTGCCCCGTCCTCGTTTCGTTAACTACAAACGGCGATATAGTATATTGTTTCGTATTTTCTGCCTCTCTGGAGAAGCAGCCATTGGGTTTCCGGCTGCTCCATGGACAAGCAGCAAGTCCTCTCCAACTCCAACCCAACTGCTGCTAGGGCATGAAGGATCTCTCCTCCCCTTGTCTTTTCTCTTCTTCGTCTGCTTTCTCTCTTTCTCTGACTGACCAGGAGCAGGAGGTGCAACTGTGGGCTTTGTTGAGATTGTGTGTACAGACGAGTAATAGCTCCACAGGACAACTGTGTGGGTCATTTGAATTGCATTTTGGTTACCTGGCAGATGTTGATGGACTAGTTAAATTGATAACCTTTCGGTGACAGTATTAGTTGTTTCTCCACTGCTTGTTTGGAGGGTCCTGTTCTGGGCGTGTAATGCAATGCATCGACGAGTGATGAGTGCTAGTGAGGTGACAATGCATGTCCTAGAGCTCATTGGGGATTCACGGGATATGGCAGATGTTTCTGAACGACGTCATAGTGTCACAGGCATTCAATGCAAGCAGCAGCGAGCGGCATGGGCTGCGAATTGGCATGCACATTGTTCATTGTTCATCGTGACGTAAGTCTGCTCCATTGGAAATCTTGCAGCGCAGCCTTGATAAACCATGGGCATAAACGTTTCAGCACAAAACAATCTAATCGTGAGTCCGTGACACGTTTTCATATTGAATAAACATATCTCGAAACCATTAACACACATGTGCCTAGCTGTTCCGATTTTAGCATGCATCAGTGTGATTAGAACGTGGTTAAACAATGTACTTAATCTAGAGATGGAACGGCTTTCAGCAGAAACTGCCGAGCGAGGAGCTGCCTGATATTAAAAAAACACAATCACCACGCCCAAAAAATCATGCTTAGTGAAACATTATGGGGAACATGAGAGTGATTTTCACTGGCCCGAAATGATCCACGAACGCAAAATTGCCCGCGGGGTGCTCTCCTCTGGCTCTGGCCACCAATCGACAACGACTAGCATGCGCTGGTCGTACAAGTCTGCACGCGCATGGAGCATCTGTACTAAAAAGCCCGACGTTGTGCGTACATGTCAGTTGGGTGTAAGAGCCCTAGGTGCTTTGGCATGTGGGTGGGTCAGGGCTGGTTGGATACAAGCCAAAAATAAAGAGACTTTTTACGGTACAGCTTACCCAAAATGCCCCTCCCGCCGGAAAATACTACCCAATTTCTGGGCTAGTATTGCTGCATCCGGGCCATTGAATCATAAAATTGAATGGCCAAAAATGATTTGATTTACCGTAAAAGGTCTCAAAATAAATTGAATACATGCCTTATACACTGACAGCAAGAATCCCAATGGTGGCCAGACGGTAGGGATAGCGGCCTGCCTATAGCGCGGCCACCAAACGCATTTTTTGAGGGAGTGGGCTTTTATGCAAGAGCCTGGTTATATGTGTGCTTCAAGGCAGATGCAATAAATGTGAGAAAAAAGATAAAGAGAAGATGAGAAAAAAATACAAATTTTATAGCCAACTTTATAATTAACCTTATTGTATGAGTGACTATATGTGTTGGCTATAAATGATATGGCAATATCATATAGCCAGTAATTGGCTATATTATTAACCATGCTCTAAAAACGTGAAAACGCTAGACCGTAGAAGGCCACAGCTCTTGGCGCCAATAAATCCGGTCTGCACGGCGTCAGGCGCACGGTACAAAACTGTAAACAACGCAATACTCCATCTTATACAGCCATACGCTCGGATCCAAAGGAGGATCAACGGCTTAGATAATATGATCATGTGGTAGTACGAGCCATATGGAATTTTCAAGTGGATACGAGTTTTCCTTTTTTTTTTGCGGGGTCTTCCTTCTCTTCTCTTCTTAAAATGAAGTAGAAGATGTAAAATTACATGTGCTCTATGCGTTGGGTGACTTTTCGTAGCGTGCTATAGTGTATATCATGATGCATGTTTACAATCATCTTCTAAAAAAAACACTTCTCATAAATTTCCTGCTACCCCTCAACGTTTGTAGCACCTAGAGCTTGTTCCACCATCACACTCGTTGAGTCGCTTGGAGGGACGATAAATGGGTCTCCAAAGAACTGAACCGCAAAATTCAGACCCAGGAACACAGGCCCTTGCCTCAGCCTCCACCACATCTGCACATGACAGAGCTTCTGTCCGTCCCTTGGCAATGGCACACACCACGCTGCCATGGTGGCCACGCATTCACCGCATCCGCACTCGTGCTCCGAAAGCGGCATCAACATTTTTTCTGAACCGGAGTTGGCACAAAGGCAGGGTTCTTTCCTTTCACATCAAGGTGGCCACTCCCATCCATGTCTAGGACATTTGAGATTTTGGGTAGCAGCAATATATACTTAGAACCCAGTCAGGCCCTGTGTACTGCAACTCGTATTCATCATCAATGGGAAATTCCAAACTCTGCATCTATGCATCACATACATATAGTTAGTTACAAATTTCTCTGGACAAAAAGAAAGAAAGTGATCTCCAGCCAACCTTCGCATCTTTGAAATTTATTAAGCTCTGTTTTAGTGCTCGAGCAACAATGATAGGGGAAATCAAAGAAAACAGCCCCCAATTCATTTTTCTTTTTATTTTACACACATGGTGCACACACACTGACACGGTAACAAGAAACACACCAACATGATGAGCAGCAGAGAAGCACGCTGGCAATGAAGATTGAGGCCACATCTCCCACCGAATTTTATCAGCACTACTGGCCAAGTGGCCATGGATTCCGTCACATAACTCCCGTACTCCTTCTTTTTTTATCTTAGCAAGTTATATAGAGTAGTTGACAAATATACTAGCGACTCAATATAACTAGAAGGAAACATGCGCGTGATGCATCATGGCCAATTCCAAACTATGCGGCTGGCGCATCACATAATATAGTTACAAATTTCTCCGGATGCAAAGAAAGAAATCTTCAACCAATCTTTGCATCGTTGAAACTAGTTAAGCTCTACTTTTGTTTTTGTGATCGAGAAACAACGTTTGGGGAAATCAAAGAAAACAGCCCCAAAATCCATTCTTTGAGCTATGTTTTTTATGATGGGATATTTTTATTGGGTGACCTTTCTTTAGGCTAATAAATCCGTTGCTGACATTTATGCAGCCAAGCCCATCTTTTATGTTTGATTCAGACGCCTACTCTTTAGAGGTATTTTTTTATTGATGCCTTTTAAAATAGGTGACATTTTTTTTCTTGATGCCTTCTGAATAGTTGACAATTTTCATTTTTGCCCCGCAATGATAATGAATGACACGAAATTTGCACAATAGGTGACAAATACTTCAACGCAACGACGGAAATTTGAAGAAAAAAAATATTTTTGTGACAACATGCATCATACGAAATAGCTGGCTTATTCCATGCATCCTTTCTTTGAGCTTTGTTTTTTATGATGGGATATTTTTATTGGGTGACCTTTCTTTAGGCTAATAAATCCGTTGCTGGCATTTATGTAGCCAAGCCCATCTTTTATGTTTGATTCGGACACCTACTCTTTAGAGGTATTTTTTTATTGATGCCTTTTAAAATAGGTGACATTTTTTTTCTTGATGCCTTCTGAATAGTTGACAATTTTCATTTTTGCCCCGCAATGATAATGAATGACACGAAATTTGCACAATAGGTGACAAATACTTCAACGCAACGACGGAAATTTGAAGAAAAAAAATATTTTTGTGACAACATGCATCATACGAAATAGCTGGCTTATTCCATGCATCCTTTCTTTGAGCTTTGTTTTTTATGATGGGATATTTTTATTGGGTGACCTTTCTTTAGGCTAATAAATCCGTTGCTGGCATTTATGTAGCCAAGCCCATCTTTTATGTTTGATTCGGACACCTACTCTTTAGAGGTATTTTTTTATTGATGCCTTTTAAAATAGGTGACATTTTTTTTCTTGATGCCTTCTGAATAGTTGACAATTTTCATTTTTGCCCCGCAATGATAATGAATGACACGAAATTTGCACAATAGGTGACAAATACTTCAACACAACGACGGAAATTTGAAGAAAAAAATATTTTTGTGACAACAGGCATCATAAATAGCTGGCTTATTCCATGCATCCTTTCTTTGAGCTCTGTTTTTTATGATGGGATATTTTTATTGGGTGACCTTTCTTTTAGGCTAATAAATCCGTAGCTGGCATTTATGTAGCCAAGCCCATCTTTTATGTTTGATTCGGACGCCTACTCTTTAGAGGAATTTTTTATTGATGCCTTTTAAAATAGGTGAATATTTTTTTCTTGATGCCTTATGTTGACAATTTTCATTTTTGCCCCGCAATGATAATGAATGCCACGAAATTTGCACAATAGGTGACAAAAACTTCCACGCAACGACGGAAATTTGAAGAAAAAAAATATTTTTGTGACAAATCGGCGATATAATATGTTGCGGTTGTTCCGTAGTTTGGGACTGAGTCAATTACACCGGTGGTGCTAGAACTTGACGTAAATGATCACTTTGATGCTAGAAGTTGCGGTGTACATCGAAGTGGTGCAAAAACTTGGCTTGGGCGTGCAAATACAGTGCATATCCCCTTTTGTATACATAGTCTGTGCTGACTAGGTGCGTGGGGTCCGCTGTCAGCCAATGAACCAGGAAGAATGTTTTTTTCTAAAACCCCCTCAATTTTTTGACAAAAAAAACCATATGAATGTGGCGTTTTACTTCTCTATGACCAGTGGGTCCCGCCTGTAAATATTAATAGAAAAAGATTGCAGGCAGGTTTCAAACCCGGGACCACAGGCTACCAAAACAACCGGCTAACCACTTCACCCTTCACGTGGATTAGAAATCAATGATGACGACAGGATAAATATTTAGCAATGACACTTATGGAGCTTAAATGGGCTGTAGATATTGCAACCCATTTTGCACAAGCGATATTTATAAGATATTTCAAAACGTAAGTAATAAAAATAATGTTCCAATATTTGTGTGTTATCAATACAATGTAAATAAAACAATGAAATATATACCCATGTATATATAAAATATTTAGTTTAGTTAATATGCATTTTAAAATGTATATTAGATACACTGTTTAATGAATACAAAAAAAGTATACACTCATGGCTTATATTTAAATTTTAAAATGATGAATACAAACATTTCTTAATATCTATAATTATTCACATGTCTATATTTTTTACTCATGACTTATATTCGAAAACAGTATATATTTTGAATATTATACACGATTGAATATCCATATCAAAAGTTTAAAATTAAAATTATGAATACTTTTAATTATAAAAATTGAACTATAGAAATGTTCTTATAATTATTGAAATGTTTTTATAATAAAAACAATATTTTAAATGTAATTTTAAAAGAAATCGTATCATTTTAGAAAAGTTATACATTTTTAAAATTCATAAATTTTTTCAATATACCAGTGTCTATTGAAATAATACACGACTTTTTTTAAATAAGGTATTTCGTTTGTATGCTTGGTAGTTTTTAAACTAAATGTACCAATGTTTTAAAAATAACACATGAACATTTTTATTTACAATAAATTTTAATTTCTGTATTAACCAATATTTTATATAGTACATGGGTGTATATTTAAATGATTTTATTTACTAGTCATGGTTTGTTTGTATAAAATTTATAGCACACATACATTTAAACATAATTTTGATAACTTACATTTTATAAATATATCTTTAGAAAACAGTGCGTGCAAAATGGGTCGCAATATCTGTAGCCCATTTAAACTTCAGATGCGTACCCGTTAAATTCATGTTGCTAAAAACCCTTGGTGAATACATATAGGATAGTTATCCTTTCAGAACGTTGTGACCGCCCTAGCGTACTGGTTCTACAGGTTAGCACTCTATCTTTTGTTTACATGTTCGAGTCCTGAGCTTGCCTTTTTCATGTTTATTTTGACCAGCGGGCCCGTTGATTAAAGATGTAAAATGACATGTCGATGTATACTTTTTTGCAAAAATATATATTCCGAGGTTTTTTTAAAAAAAATCAGGGCACACGTCCCCTCTTCCAGGCCCAGTGGCTGACAGCGGGACCCACACACCTAGTCAGCGCAGATTCCATATACCAACGTGATTAGCATTGTATTTGCACGTCCAAGCCGAGTTTTTGCACCACTTTGATGTACACCGCAACTTTTAGCACCAAAGTGATCTTTTGCGCCAAGTTCTAACACCATCAACGTAATTGACTCTTTGGGACTTGAGTCTCTGCCTTTCTCGCTCGCAGCTCTCACTCTCTCCCGTCCCCCGTCCCCCGCCGCCTCCCATCCCCTTTCCCTTGCACAGCCGGCGCCAGATTCCGGCCGCCGCCTAGCACGCATGCAGGGGCCACGAGCGCCTCTAGTCTAGGGCTGATGTACCACTTCCGCCATATGGACATGGATTCGGTCTTCCATGGACAAGCATGCAGCAGCTCCTCTCCAAGTCCAAGTCCAACTCCAACCCAACCGCTGCTAGGGTATGAAGAATCTCTCCTCCCCTTGTCTCTTCTCTTCTTCGTCTGCTTTCTCTCTTTCTCTGACTGACCAGGAGCAGCAGGGATGACGCCCACAGCCTTCCCATGGAGATGGACATCCGCTGCCTCTCGCCCGAAACCCTAGCCGCAGCTTGCCTTCTTCTTCTCCTCCCCCTCCTCCTTGTGGTTTCCTAAACTTTGAACAGAAATAGATGGGGATATGGCACTAAACTTTTTGATGTTCTGATAGGATAGCATGTGCTGGTCATGATTCTTTTGTGATGCTCATATAATTCCTCGTCCGTGTTCCAGGTTGGAATTTGGGTAACTGAGAAAACTGAGTTAGGGCCTCTTTGATTCGTAGGATTTTGAAAACGTAGGAATAGGAAAAGTGTAGGGTTGGAGTGACATGCCCATTTAAACCCTATAGAATTAGCAATGATTGTTTGATGCCACGGAAAAAACAAAGAAATTGTAAAAAGAGGTTGGAGTGGATGTTAAATTTTCTATGAAATGTAGTACAAAAGATTTCATAGGAAAAATTCCTATGGGATCCAATCCTATGAATCAAAGGACCAATATAGGAAAAAATCCTAAGGACTTCAATCCTCCAGAAATTCTATAAAATTCCTTTGAATCAAAGAAGCCCTTAACAAGGACCAGGTTTACTATTTGCCCACAATCTGAAGTTCTGAACTGTTTTTGTCTGGATTTCATAGAGGAATGAGTGTAGAGTGTAGACTGATAACTTGCTCCTATGGATTTTTATTCATCCTTGCTTAATTGCTTTGTGATTACACCAAGTCTCAGGAATAAGAATTGGGTGTACATTGTACACTGATGGCGACCTAACTGCTCGTGTTCTAATTAGAGATTATTCTTGCATAGCCGGTTCAGTCAAATAATCTAAAATTGCTTATGTTCTTTGAACCAGGTTCATTGCAATATGAAAAAGCTTTGTTGCAAGTCCTCTTATAAATGCCTCTCCTGGCATATCATTGGCAATGCTAATAAGTGAAGTATGGTCAGTAGGTTGGTTGGCCTTGCATGTGTTTACTTGGCTCGGAGCAATGACATCACCTGATTTGCGTTCTTGTTTTTTGAAAAAATGCACAAATTTTGAAACAGATAACCTGAATTGCTATGGCCTGCAGTGGAACAGATCACATAGCAAAGCATGGTGGTCCAGATTAGAGCCACCGTACGTGGTAATGTGCTGCTGAAAATCCTTGATCCAGAGTCTTAAAGTAGTGAGCTGTTCATTCTATTTTTGTTCTTCAGGATTTGACGTTGTATGCTAAGATTCTGGAGAACAACAACAAGCAGTGGGACGGCGAGAAGTGCATCATTTTGACATGCAGCTTCACCCCATGACCGTGCTCACTGACCGCATACAAATTGACGCCGTAGCAACAAGGACAACGGTATCAACCCTCGTGGTTACCTCCCGACTCACTACGAGAAGGTCCAGATGCTTCTCAGCGACAGCTTCCTTGGATCCTACTCTGGATCAAAATATAAGATGTTCTTTTGATACAAAGAGAGTCGTCTAATATTTTGATCATAGCAACCCGCGCTTACGAGTACTTTGCAACTGTTCTTGAGAACCTTTCGAATATTACTCACTTAACTTATGTTTTGAATAGAGATTAATTGTGTGCTTTCTGTTGTAAGCCTCCCCTTCATGCATGATGCTGTACATACAATTGTACGCATGATACCAGTGAATATTTTGCTCGTAGTAGCTATTCTACTGTTGTTTGTCGAATCTCGTTTTCTCTTGATAGGCCTTGACAAAGGCAAGGTGATATAAATCACGCAGCACCCACGAGTTAAAAAAATAGGTGAATCCCAGAGATTTGCAGAATAGGTGACAAAAAAAATATGTTTAATGGACAGATAGGAATTAGAGCCGAGCCAGAATAGGTGACAAAAAAAATGTGTTTAATGGACAGATAGGAATTAGAGCCGAGCCGACATGTGTACGAGCCTCCTTAGTGAGAATCCCAGAAATTCGGCCCACACAGGATCGAACTCTGGTCGCTGGGTGCAAACTGTGACCCTAGTCATTGGGTTAGGCTAGTCATAGTGGGAGTAACTTAGCTAGTAACATAACACATTTTGAGACAAGTTTGCTTATGTGGCACCTAGTTAATGAGGAGATAGGTGTTTGGAGTAACATATTATGTTACCATCACATAGCGCTTCCCAAGAAATGTTGAGTCTATAAGCTAATAAATGCAACCATATATGATACTATTTTTATGACACTTTACACTATGAAAGTAGTAACATAAACTAGTGTTATATGTATGACACTAGTCTAAATTACTCCCCATTATAACCAACCTTAGAGCCATGTTCTCATTTTAACTACTTCAATCAGCCTAATAATATTTTGCGGTATTTCTCGTTTTATTATTCCATTATTCACGCGTGCATAGGGATTCTGCCGCAGCAAGGCCATCATGCCATGCGTTCCCGACTGCTTCCGTAACAACACGGTGGCCTAATTCTTCTATTCCATTCATCCTCCTCGATTGGATCTCATCAACCCGCAGCAACATGCATGGACATGGAGCACACCGACCTGTTGCTGGACATACTCCGCCGCCTCGCTCCGCGCAGCCTGGCCGTCTCTCGATGCGTCTGCAAGGTCTGGCGCGGCACCATCGACCGCCATCGTCTCCTGCGCGTCCACCTGCTCCCGCTCTCCCTCGACGGCGCCATCTACGACGAGCTCCAGATGGACCCGCCGGAGCTCTTCGGTCGCCGCTCCCCCACACGCTACGTCGTCACCACCAACCTCGACTACCTCGCCGACGACCCGGACTACGCCGACTA
This sequence comes from Triticum urartu, assembly GCF_003073215.2. Taxonomy (NCBI): domain Eukaryota; kingdom Viridiplantae; phylum Streptophyta; class Magnoliopsida; order Poales; family Poaceae; genus Triticum; species Triticum urartu. Next base: position 10,091 of record NW_024119137.1, read on the forward strand.
CGTGCGGGACTACTGCAACGGCCTCCTCTTGATCCAGAGCGAGAAGGACATCGCCAAGTTGAAGGTGGTCAATCCCGCCACACGGCAGTGGGCGGCGCTGCCCACGCTGCCATGCGCGTGCTCGTGGCCGGCGGGGAGCTGCCGGCGCTGCCGCAATAACCGCTACCTCGTCTATGACCCCACCGTCTCGCCACACTACGAGGTCTTCTTCATCCCTCGTGTTCCCGCTGATGTGCCAGCCGACACGGAGTGGCCACCTTCGCTGTATGTCATGCATGTCTTCTCGTCAAAGACAAACTGTTGGGAGGACAAGTCATTTGTGCGACAAGGCGATGCTGCCGGAACAATCCAAGATGTGATATCATGCTATGATTCTGACCGGGGTATGTACAACGCCGCGTATTGGCAAGGGTCACTCTACGTGCCTTCCAGGCACATAAAACATGATTTTCTTTTGAGGTACGTAAGTATTATACTCACGCTCACACACTCGACAATGCATGATTATTTTTATCTTTATTTGGATCAACTCATTTTATTTTATTTGCAGTGTTCTATTATCATTTTTTTCTATCAACATAATTGTTTTAACGTATTACTCACACTCAGCCACATAGATTAATTAATTGTTCTTATTATTTACATAAAAACATGTCATTTTAGTTATTAATCTTTAGCAATGATTTTTTTATACAGAATAAACATGTCGAGTGATAAGTACCAAGTAATTAAGTTACCAAAAGGGAGGCGTCGGATCACATTTCCGTCTAGGAAAAAATCAAAGAAAGGGGTCTATTGTGTGCGTTGCATACCAATGCGCCATGCACATTTCAGGTTTGGTTTCTTCATGAATCACGTGGTTTGATTGACTGGGTTTTGAAGAATGAAATCAATCTTGAGCCAGCATATATTTAGTAAAGATTGGCACCATGTACCATGGATTCCAGTCCCGTGACCAGATAGAGTTATTGAAGAATGATGCCAACCTTAACCTTGTAGATGAGTACAACGAAGATGTGGTGGAAGATGGATTTGATTGGGACTCTGATGATAAAAATGGTGTTAGCATTAAAGACTGGCCTAAAAAGTGTGACGCTAACATCAGAGTTCCTCATTGTTTTGGTTTCCATCCTTACAAAGAAATTGTCTTGTTTCATGAAAGATGGGTGTGCCATTGTTCAACGGTAGGCTACCGTTTAGACAGCTCAAAGGTACGATACCTAGGTCATATGTGGCCCCGCAGCCACTATTCAATGGAAGAGATTTCGTTTCCGTACACACCATGTTGGATGATGGCTCGGCTCGACTCGCAAGAGCTCGTTTCGTTAACGAGCTAACTCGACTCGACTCGTTATTATTAACGAGCTCAAATCCAAGATTGGCTCGACTCGTATAACTCGCGAGCTGACTCGTTTAGCTTGTTAAGCTCGTTAAAGATATGAACATAAAACCCTCAAACATTATAAAAATTATTATGTATATATTAAACATATATATCACTAAACAATAGTAATTTCTTTATAACGCATGAGTCTCCTAGGTGGTTGGGCCTTCAACGGTTAGGTCTTGTGTTGTGCGCCTGGGACATAGGGTGCTGAGTGGCTGATCTTTTTTTATATTGGGAGTGGCCGATCTTTTGTACCAAGCCTAACGAGTTACATGAGTACTCGTGAGATTGGCTCGTTTAACTTGGTCTATAAACGATCTTAAACTAAAGCTCGGCTCGACTCGTTATTCTTCGAGTTCGAGTCGATTCGAGCCGAGTCACGAGCTACTCGTTTAGCTCACGAGCTTCGAGCTTTTTTTCCAGCCCTAATGATGGACTTACCCGGAAGAAACTAATGCACACCATGTGTTACAACTGTGTTTGATTTGCATATAATTTCCATGTTTTTTCTACGAGGATTTATGTGAGCTTGTCTTGATTTCTTTTCCCTTGGTACACTTTTTGTATTAATTGGCGTTCATATGGAGATGTGTTGTCCCAACGGAATCAAGTGAATTCGTTGAACCACTTTTTTATTGATTTCTGTGAATTATTTCTATGTAGCAACATTTTATTCCTTGATAAGGACGAGCGCGTTTTTTATTCAGTTCATTAAATAATCCTAGCATCCTAGAAAAAAATAGATCATGTTTTTTCCAAATCATGCAAGTTGCGAGAAGAGAAAAGAGGGAGGTGGAAGCCTTGGTAGTGCAAGCCCCTCGAGTGAGTCAATCATCTTTGTTGTCGCTGATCTGGGCCCGTTGAGGTATCGGCCTAGCAGGCCAGGGCCCTCCCGATTTGATGCGAGGGGCGGAGCCAGGATGAAAAACGAGAGGGGGACCACTTTCAAAAAAAAGGAGAGGGGGCAAAGATGTGTACGTTTTTTTCTCCAGAGAGATGTGTAGGAACTGATGGCTAGATCATTTAGAAAACTAACCACACAAGCATACATAGAACGTGTAAGAAGTAAAATCATATATTGCATTGTACGATAATGCCAGCACAATTATGACAAGTTCATCGCCAAAGTAAAAGTAAACTACACATTTAAGGAACAATAACTTTAGAAATATCAATATTTCACTCCTGGTCTTTTTGAATTAATTTATAGTCTTCGGGCTGCAAGAAAAAGAAGCATATTTAAATAAGAGAGGAAGTAAACACTTATAGATAAATAAACTAGCTTGAGCACATTACCCTTTGGCAATTTTTTCCACGGCCGTGTTTAACTAGCACATCATTAGGAATATTGTCCAACATCTCTTTTTCTACAAAGCAAATAAGGCTATGGTTCAAATAAATCATCACCCATCTTGTTACGTAAAACATTCTTCACAAGCTTCATCGCTGAGTAGCATGTCTAAAGGGTTGCAGTGACAAAATGATAAGAAACATGCTTCCTTGTAGACATGGTTAGTTTAGCCAGATCATTCATAGTTTCCAAGCCAGCAAATATTGTTCTCAAATGATAAGTGCCACATGTGTGGCACGAAGTAACACCGTCCTGATGTTTTTACAACTAAAATTGCCATCCGAAAGAAAAAAAACCAAAAAAGTGAAACTTGTCATCAAACAGAAAGTTGTGATGCTTCACATTTAAAGTTACCATCCTCGGGTAACTAAAGTTGCCATCAAAAAACATCATAACGGAACTGCTTCATTGCGTGCATTATCTATGTAGAGGCAAAGATCCTTCTCGAGATGCTCCAACTCGTTATCACTAAATCATTAGGATAAAACTTAGCCAACTTCATTAGCTTGTCATCATAATGACTAAACAGGCCACTTGGGGTAGAGGGGAGCTGGGGTTGCAACAGTTGTGACATTGTTGCAACAGTTGCAGGAAAAATTCCACATGTCTGGGATGGGATTGATGTCTAGTACGCAACTTTATTCTTGTAGACACGTGTTGGGCCTCCAAATGCAGAGTTTTTTTGACCTGGAAGACTGTAGGGCTTACACCCCACAATTTTGTAGGATAGTAGCAATTTTTCCTCAAGTGGGTGACCTAAAGCTTATCAGTTTGTGGGAGGCGTAAGATGAAGATGGTCTCTCTCAAATGACCCTGCAACCAAATAAAAGAAATCTCTTGTGTCCCCAACACACCCATACAATGGCAAATTGTATAGGTGCATTAGTTCGGTGAAGAGATGGTGATAAAAGTGTAATATTGATGGTAGAATATATTTTTATAATCTGAATAAATAAAGACAGCAAGGTAGCAAATAGTAAACGGGCACAAAAACAGTATTGCAATGCTTGAAAATGAGGCCTAGGGTCCGTACTTTTGCTAGTGCAATCTCTCAACAGTGCTAATATAATTGGATCATATAATCACCCCTCAAAGTGCGATAAAGAATCACTCCAAAGTTCCTATATAGCGGAGAACATAAGAAGAAATTACTCGTAGGGTACGAAACCACCTCGAAGATATTCTTTCCGATCAATCTATCCAAGAGTTCGTACTAAAATAACACCAAATAATTCCAGATTCATAATACTCAATCCAACACAAAAAACTTCAAAGAATGCCCCAAGATTTCTACCATAGAAACAAAGACAAGAACGTGCATCAACCCCTATGGTAGATTACTCCAATGTCACCTCGGGAATCCGTGAGTTGAGTGCCAAAACATATATCAAGTGAATCAATACGATACCCCATTGTCACCATGAGTATTCATATGCAAGACATATATCAAGTGCTCTCAAATCCATAAAAAGTATTCAATCTGGTAACAAGAAATCTCAAAGGGAAAAATTCAATTCATCACAACAAGATAGAGAGGGGAAAACACCATATGATCCGACTATATTAACGAAGCCGCGATACATCAAGATCGTGCCATCTCAAGAACACGAGAGAGAGAGAGAGATTAAACACATAGCTACTCGTACAAACCCTCAGCCCTGAGGGTGGACTACTCCCTCTTCATCGTGGTGGCCGCCGGGATGATGAAGATGGCCACCGAAGATGATTCCCCCCTCTGGCAGGGTGCCGAAAAGGGTTTAGATTGGTTTTCGGTGGCTACAGAGCCTTGCGGCAGCGGAACTTCCGATCTAGGTTAACCCCGAGGGTTTTTGGAATTTTGGGGAATTTATAGGGTAAAGAGGGAGTGCAGGAGGCCACCGAGGTGGGCACAACCCACATGGGCGCGTCTGGGCCCCCAGGCGCGCCCTGGTGGGTTGTGCCCCCCTCGAGGCATCCCCCAGGTGCTTCTCTGGCCCATCCTGGGTGTTCTGGTCCATAAAAAATCTCTAAAAAATTTCGCGATGTTTGGACTCCGCTCGATATTGATTTCTTGCGATGTAAAAAACAAGCAAAAAACAACAACTGGTACTGGGCACTAGGTCAATAGGTTAGTTCCAAAAAATGATATAAAGTTGCTATAAAATGATTGTAAAACATCCAAGAATGATAATATAATGTCATGAATACTTCATAAATTATGGATACATTGGAGAAGTATCAGGGATGCTTATAGCAAACTGAATGTCTGGAGCGGCGTGATGTTGTACTGGAACTGGATCGCCGACTTCGATCGGTAATTAATCCCCAAGTAGGAGAATCTATCTGCATCCCATCAGAATTGCAGTTGTAAGCCGTTTCCCCTTCAGATCCCAAGAGGATCTGCCCTGCCCTCCGGTAGGGGTCACGAGGATCCTCATCTTCTAACATCACAAAGACACAAATTTATCAGCCTCATCAAGAACCACTTCAAAGTTGGACCGTTGGATGCTTGAGCTCCCCTTGTACGAAGATATGATATGTTCCCAACAATCCTTTGCATGAGTGAAGGGGCGCAAGTGAGATAGATCTTCGGGAGGAACCGCAGTTTGAAGGACGAACAACGTGGAGTGATTGTATTGATTGTCTGCCTCTTCTCTTGGGGTGAAGTTGTTTGGATCATGCAGATAGAAGCCTTGCTCAATGACTCTCCAAGGATTTGTTGAGTTGTGATTCAAATAAGACTTGATGCGAAAAACCCAATTAGCAAAATCACCCTTAACAAGTTTAGGAGAAGGACCAAGGTGGTTAATATGCGGTGTAGGGACCGGTCCTCCCTAGACCGACGGAGGGGGAACCAAGGCAAAGGTTCCCGTCCCATTCTTGTTTTGAGGGGAGAAGGTTTGGGTATATTTAGCTGCTTCTTTGCTGGAGTTGGCATCCGACTCCGATGCGGTGGGATTAACCACAAGCAACGGATTGGGAGAAGTTTTCAACCCCTCAAGTAATTCTTTAAGCATGGACTTGACCTTGGTCGTCATAGACGTCTTAAGTGAAGCCATAGCTTAGTTTAAGTCATGTCGGGTGATCGAAGTCAACTCCACGGCCTCGAGCACTTCATCCCCAATACCACCGTCGTCAACCATACTCTTCGGGTGGTGAAACCCTTAAAAAAGAGACGAGGCTATGATACCAATTGAAAGGATCGATATGGTTGACTAGAGGGGGTGAATAGGCAACTACCAATTTTTAGCTTTTCTTAACAAATTAGGGTTAGAAACAAATAGGTTGTCTAGAAATGCAACTAAGTGAGCAACCTATATGATGAAAGCAACACAAGCAGGCACATGATACAACACAAGTAAAGATTGCACAAAGTAAAGGTAAGAGATAGCCACAAGTGGAGATGGTGAAGACGAGGATGTGTTACCAAAGTTCCATCCCTTTGAGAGGAAGTACGTATCCGTTGGAGCGGTGTGGAGGCACAATGCTCCCCAAGAAGCCACTAGGGCCACCATATTCTCCTCACGCCCTCACACAATGTGATAATCCTTGATTCCAATAGTGGTGCCCGTGAAGGCGGCAACCGAACCTTTACAAACAAGGTTGGGGCAATCTCCACAACTTAATTGGAGGCTCCCAACAATAACTCGAAGCTTCACCACAATGGAATGTGGCTCCGAGGTGACCTCAACTGTCTAGGGTGCTCAAACTGTTGGGGAACGTAGTAATTTCAAAAAAATTCCTACCCACACGCAGGATCATGGTGATGCATAGCAACGAGAGGGGAGAGTGTTGTCTACGTACCCTCGTAGACCATTCGCGGAAGCGTTATATCAACGCGGTTGATGTAGTCGTACGTCTTCACGATCCGACCGATCCAAGTACCGAAAGCACGGGACCTCCGAGTTCTGCACACGTTCGGCTCGGTGACGTCCTCGCCTTCTCGATCCAACAAGAGGGGCGAAGTAATAGATAAGTTCCAGCAACACGACGGCATGGTGACGGTGTTGGTGAAGAACAATCTTCGCAGGGCTTCACCTAAGCACTACGAAAACTATGATAGAGGATAAACTAGAGGGGACGGGGTTGCCGGCACACGTCTTGGTGTCTCTTGATGTGTCTTGGGTGCTAGCCCTGCCCCTCTATTTATATGTTGAGCCTTGGGGTCAAAACTTGGAGTAAAAGCCTCCACAAGTTCGGTTTCACCCGAAAGGCAAGAGTCCTTCTCGGACTCCAGGGCCAGACGCCAGGGTCCCTGG
>NW_024119138.1:0-12388 GCF_003073215.2 Triticum urartu
GTCTGCTTACTTCCCATTTTGTTTATAGATCATTATGCTAGTTTCTGTCTTGTTTAATTGGTTAATTGTTCATGCTTGAAGTTAATTAGCTGGAGTAGTTGGTTAGTTACACACTGGTTGGTGCATGCTAGCTCAAGTGTATACATGCATGGATGTATGTGTTTTGTAGTTGAAGGAGTTCATTCTGTGCAGCCGGAGGCGTACAAGTTCAAGATCGGCGACCGGGTTTTTCGGAGGCCCGGAGACCCACCCCTGGACCAAGTTATCGAGATGCTATAGAAGCACAAGGATAAGTCTCAAGATGAAATCTAGCTAGCTGGCTACAGTATGCCTTATGCTCTCGTTGATTTATTTCTTTTGCGCTCTTTTGCAGTTCTATAGTGATGAGTGAGTGATCTGGTAGCAGCTAGCTAACTGCCTCTAGATTGTAACCCTGTTATGGGATGTGTGGTTGCGCATGCGTTCTGCATTGTCAAATGTGTTCTCTGTTGTCACACATCGTATGCAATGTTGTTCATAGTTTTTATATTTGTTGTCATGCGATGCGGTCACTGAATTGCTCAAATTTGCTGGCCAAGTACTATGTAGTGCTGTTCTATGCTAGGCTACCAGGCTAGGTAACTTCTGTATCAAAATCATGGATTCTAATCTTTACTATTATCTGCCATGGATCAACAATGATGCATCACAGGTAGTAGTAGTAGAGTCGGACTTGGTGCTGCATTGCCTAGTTATTAGCTCCTCGATCTGTTCCTCACAGCATGGGGGTCAGCACTTTACCTCAACTTGTCTGCATTTTCTCTCACACACTAGACATGCTCATCCATAACACAATGGCAGTGCGTGAGTGAGTCCTATAGGTATGTATGTTTTTGGGCTGGTTGTAGATGGCTTTGTATGTTATGGTAGTTGCTTGCTCTCCCTGCTCTGCTTTCGCTTGTAGAAAAGAAGAGCAGAGCAGGGTAAGTAAAACACACTAGCAACTCTCTAATTAGAACACCAGATGCTGTGCAACTCCCTACTAGTAGATACCAACCACATGTATCTACAAATTTACTACTAAATCCAATTACAGTACTACCCGATGTTGTGTGATTCCTTCCATTCTATGATTGATAAAGGAAGTACTTCATTAGTAACGAGACATGCTAATCTGGTGCTGAAATTTATAAGCAACTAAATTGTGCAGAATTAAGTTTCACATTCAAATCGATGGTATGTCATGTGTGCACCATGGAAAGAAATTTCAGAGCCAACAGAAAGAAATTCTACTCTTTACTGCAGAACAGTATACAACATTACTTTGTTGGTTGCCTGCTAATTGTGTGCAAATTGCTTATCAATAGCTTATCAAGCACTGCCTGACTGGCTTGCATCGCTCTGCTGTCGTAGTTGTGCCGTCAGTGCTCTTTCCTCTCTGTCTGTCTACGACAGCTGGATTCATGCACCAAACCAAGAACCTGAATCTTTTGTTAGGCTGCTAGTAAACTAGGTTGTACTCCTTCCAATTGCAAGTTGGATAGAACCTGCAATTAAGTGCACAGACATACATGGATTCTGGTTCAATTCGTATGTATGTCTGTATGTGCATGCTTACGACTTTGACTAAAACTAGTTAATTCATTGTTCTACCTTGAAGGTGACCAGTCCCTAGCTGCGTGCTTTGGTCGGTCCTGCTAATTTCAGTTCCTATGATTTTTAATCTCCGTTTTCTATTTTCCCCAGATACCAAGACTCTGAGTTTGTGGTGATGGCAGATGACACGAAGCCGATCGAAATCTTTCCCCACCCCCTGTTGCTCCCTAATGATAACAAGGTAGAAATTCTGTCCGTATGTTGCATCATATATAGTACTGCTAATTAGTTTGTATGCCGTTGCTTGCGTGATATGGTTAGACCGACGACTGTCAAGCTCATAATTCTATATGATGTGTCAAAGGTTAACAGAATATATGATATGACTTGTGTGCTGACCTCTAGTATCTTGCTTATCTGTAGTGTGTTTGTTGTACGCTTGCCGTTCTTTGGCCTGCTATTCTTATTTATCAAATGAAAGGACATTCTGTTTGGCAGTGGGCAGTTTTGCTCAAAAATAAGTAAATAAATTGTATGTGCATGCTGAAATGTTAGATGTCTGTTGGTTGCTGTATATGGGCAAGATGAATTGAATCTTGATGTGTACTTGTCAATTCTAGCTTATATTGGTGTCTTGCGATCCTAAAAAATTATTGAATCCTGCTGTGTACTTGTCAATCCTGTTGTGTGTTCATATTGTGTCTCTGTTTTCTTGTATGAACGAGTTATCTCATTTTAACTAGCTGGAGAACAAAAAGCATGGTACTAGCTCAATTTTTGTTATCATTCTAAATAAGTTTCCTTTTCTTGAATGGTCTGTTCTGATTCTTCACCTTTTCTGATTCTTCCCTGCTGATTCATGTAATAGAGCGACCGAGGAAGGCATGTTGTCTGTTTTCTTGAAGGTCGTTTTGTTTTTTCCCAGCCCTAACTACAGTTGTCCAGCTAGTTCGGCATGCTGTTCATATCACTATTGTAGTCCAACGAGTTTGGCATGTTGTGAGTTTGTGATTGCTTGTAAAGCTTGTAAAGTATTGTATTACCCTTGTAGTCATTACTGTGATTGCCACTGTATTACACTTGTAAGGATCTGGTTGCTCTTATTTCAAGTATTATGTGTGCTTTTTGTCCGCCCATTTAAATACTGGTTCGAATATGAAGAATATGAGCCTGATAGATGGGACCCACTTACCAGAACATGACAAATGGGACCCAGTTACCAGAACCTGACAACCGGGACCCATCTGACTAGTGGACCCTTCTTTTGGAAAAAAAGAAAAACTAAATTCGTTTAGACAAAAAGGCCACAACCCAACAATAAAAAAAGTTGCAATGTTGGGCTTGGCCCATGAAGCAGATAAAAAATTGATAGAAAAAATATATAAAAGGCCGAATTGTTGGGCTAGGCCCATGTAGAAAATCGAACTGGACCGGGCTGAATCTTGTGCCACATCAGATTGCCACGCTGGATGCCTACGTGGCCTGGGAAGGTTGCTAGTGACCAAAACGCCACAGTAGACGTATTTTGGTCATAAACGTCTATGACCATTCCAGAAGAAAGGTCGCTATAGTCAGTTTATGACGGCCAGCTTTTGACCTTATGTTTTTGGTCACAAAAAGGTCACAAATTGAAAACAGTGACCATTCAGTGACCAATAGTGCTGGTCACAAGTTGACATATTTCTTGTAGTGGGGGGCGGCGGCGGCAACCCTAGCTGGGAGTGGGAGGATGATAAGAAAGAGGATGCAGCAGGAAGAGAGAGGGATGGCCGCGTGAGGAAGAGGAGAAGGTGGGCGCAGGGGACGGCGGCATCTGGGGAGCTCTCTCTTTCTTGAGAGAATTCCTTATTTAACACCGTGCTTAAATTTTATTCCCTATTTGACATCGACAAATGATTTCTTCCCTATCTAGTAAGAAGTCTAAATTTTATGCCTTTTATAACACTTCTATCCATTTTTAGCCTAAATGGCATCTAAAAAGACCATTTTGTCCCTCATGTAGTATGTTTGTGCGTGAGCGGGTGCGTGGTGCGGTGCACGTGCGCACATCTGTGCTACTGATGATGCGCGTGTGCGTGCATGTGTTGCTGCGTGTTTGTGGGTGCGTGCGTGTGTGCACGCGCGTGCGTACGTGTGTGCTGCTGTGTGCGGGCGCGCGCGCGTGTGCGCTGTTGCGTGTGTTGCTCGGTGTGTGCTGCCACGTACATGTGTGCTGCTGTGTGTGCTGCGTGCGTGCATCTGCCTGCGGTGGTCACTCAGCGGCTTGCCGGACGGCCGGAGGTGGTCGTGCCTCACATCTCACGGCCAGATCAGAGGCCAGATTGGAGATCGCCAGCGTTGGCCAAAGGTTGGGAATACGCTGCGGTGCGGCGGTTGTACCCGACCATTGGAGAGGCATGTAGGAGATCACGTGATTTAGGCCTTCTTCTTAGTGTATGGCCCCGTGGCCCAACTAATTGCAAGCAGAATAGCAGATGATGCATGAGCCTGTGTAGTCAAATTCCAATTTTCGTTCGTTCACTAGCGTGGTATGCGGGAACGACAACCAAAATCCTATGTAGTCAAGCCACTACACGTATAACGTGGCTTCTCCACTGTGTGCTGTTGTGTGTGCGCGCATGCGTGTGTGTTGTTGTGCATGTATGTGCTGCTGCGTGTGTGTGCGCGATACTGCCCCGTACTGATGTTGTGTTTGCTACTGTTCCGCACACGCACATATTACATGAAGGGCAAAAGGGTCTTTTCAAGTGTCTTTTATGCTCAAAATAGACGAAAGTGTTATAAGGGCATAAAATTTAGACTCGTTGTTATATAGGGAAGAAAAATGTTTTCAGTGTCAAATAAGGAAACGAAATTTAAAGTAGTGTTAAATAAGGAATTCTTTCCTCTTTCTTTCCCGGCCAATCCCTTTCTTGTTTCTTTCCCAGCCAATCCCTTTCTCTGTTAGTTCCTCTTTCCCCTCCCAAAGCGAACATTTTGTCGCATAGTTAATCCTACGTGGACAGCACGAGGGCACGCCCATGATGCACACCTTATTGTTTTGGATTGTATGACACCTTGTTTGCTTTTATTTTACACATATGCCAGTTGGGGTTTGAAGGTGAGGATTTTGACTGAAACTTTCTACAAGCAAGGCGTAGGTAAACTACTGATCCAAAGTATTGTTAATTCGTTACATTAGGCAGAATATAAACAAGTGAAAAAAATCTTAGTACAACATTTAAATTGAAAACTACATGGACCTAATTAAAAAAAATCTGGCTAGTTAGCAAAGCAGAGGAAATAATATTGCAGGGTGCATCCAATGTATGAATGATATCCTAGTATATAAACTAAAACATTTCCTAGTCTATATAAAAATGTTAGAAAGATCCTGCACAAAATAAAAATATAGTACGAAGGATGTGGAGCAGACTAAACCTGTGTTCGGACACGCTCCACTCCACGACTCCGCTCCCGGAGCGGCCGGAGCCGTAGTATAAAATGTGCTAAAATTTGAGATGTGCTTTAGGCCATATAGCAATTTCTGAAAATCTCTAAGGGCCCATGTGGGTTTATTGGCACTAGGTGGAGGTGGGAAGTTTAGTCCCACCCCGAAAGTGGAAGAGGAGTTGGAACTCTTTATAAGGGATGTTCTTTCACAAACTATTGGAGCTTGAGAATAGAAGAGGCCCTCGCGCGCTCCTCCTCCTCCGTCTGCCTCGGCGCGACGCGACAGGACGCGACGCGGGATTGAGCCGAGCCGAGCTCTACTAGTAGAAAAAAGGGCCATTTGTTCCCCTTCATAAGGGCCTTTAGTCCCGGTTCTGGAACCGGGACTAAAGGGTCGTTACTAAAGGCCCCCCCTTTAGTCTCGGTTCTTATACGAACCCGGACTAAAGGCCCTCCACGTGGCCGCTGCGTGGAGGTCCACCTTTAGTCCCGGTTGGTGCCACCAACCGGTACTAAAGGAAATTTTATGATTTTTTTGAATTTTTTTTGAATTTTTGTTTTTGAATTTTTTTCCTGAATTTTCAAATTTCCGAATTATTTTAACGTCTAATCTCTAATCAGCCTTCAGCACCGCTCAATTTAACCTCTAATCTCTAATCACCCCTCATCATTCCAAATCATCTAACTTCCCGAACGGTCACCCATCCTCTCACTACCCCAGCCTAAGCATGCTTAACTTCCGGGTTCTATTCTCCCTCGTTTCCAAGTCTGCACTTGTTCTTTTCCTGACAATAGTAAGATGTCAATCCTATTAACCCTCAGGAGTTTATCTTGAGCATGAGGTCACACATTTCACTGTTTGAGTTTGAAACTATCATTCTAAAAACAATAATTATTTAGTAACACTAATATTTCTTGAATTAGTAGTTTGACCTTTGTTTGACCACAGTTTGACCACATTTGACCAATATTCAAAAAAATGAAATAATTATTTAGTAACACTAATATTCTTGAATAATTATTTAGTAACACTAATACTTCTTGAATAAGTAGTTTGACCAGATTTAACGAAAATTCAAATAAAAACTGAAATTTGAGTATAACTTTTTTCCTTTTAGAATTTGAGGATTCTAAAAATTTGCAAACAGGCCGCAGGCCGTCAAAACCGGATGCGGATTTTCATGCTGAACATTTTGATATATTATACATTTTTTTTCTGACATCATATGCAAAAGTTATAGCCGTTTTATATTTTCCATACACTTTTTGCAAAACATGTCCAAATTTAAGTTTTCAAATTATGTCCAAATTTAAGGTTTTTAAATTTTCCTAACTAGTAGATGTAGTAACATAACTACATCTCGAAGGATTTTAACTTTTGAAGTTTTTATCATTTTTTTTATTTTTTATAAAACTGAAAAGGCGATACACTTGGGGGTAGGATTTGAAAATTGCACCATTAGTACTGGTTCATGGCACGAACCGGTACTAATGCCTCAACCCCATTAGTACCGGTTCGTGGCACGAACCGGTACTAAAGGGGAGACCTTTAGTACCGGTTCGTGCCACGAACCGGCACTAATGGGCATCGCACCCTTTAGTCCCAGTTCGTGGCACCAACCGGGAATAAAGGTCCCATTTGAACCGGGACTAATGCTTGTACGGTGCCCTAGCCGCTCGAACCGGGACTAATGCTCACATTAGTCCCAGTTCGTAAATGCAACCAGTACTAATGCTCTTTTCTGGCCAAACCAAAGCCCCTTTTTCTACTAGTGCTCACACCTACGCGCTTAGTTTTGCCAGTCACTATGGGTAGCGACTACGCGACTGCTCACTTCCGATCCGCTACTTCCTCTACGTCTGCGTCGTCCTCATCATCACCATGTCCACCGACGCGGAACGTGCCGCCGCCGAAAAACTCGAGGCCGACAAGAAGGTCGCTGAGGACTTTGTCTCGCTCCTATTATTTTCTGTTATAGCTATGCTAGCGTTAAACGTAGATGTATCTGCCATTAGCGTAGCATGGCTATGAATGTGTTCTGGGTCACCGGTGTCTCCACGGGAACGATTGCTCCTAAACAGGAGAAGGCGTTTAAGCAGGCCACCGTTGTGTTTCTCGGAGCAGTTCTTAGCATGATCGGAGATAAACTGGTCGACGCATATTTACATGTGCGTGTCGCCAATGACATGTGGGAGGCGCTCGAATCTAAATTCAGGGCCGCCGATGCTGGGAGCAAGATGTATATTATAGAGCAATTCCACGATTACAAGATGATTAAAAACCGTCCTGTATTGGAGCAGGCTCATGAGATAATACGCATTGTTAAGGAGCTTGAGCTTCTTAAGTGCGAGTTACAGGGCAAGTTTGTCGCGGGCTGCATAATCTCTTAGCCCCTAATTCCTGGAGGAATTTTGCCACCACTCTGAAACATCAGAGGCGTGAATTCTCCATGGAGGATGTCATTGGCCATCTGAGTGTTGAGCAGAATTCAAGGGCAAAAGACTCACACGGAAAAGGGGGCGAATGAACTTTTGTTGCCAACATGGTTAACCAGAGGAACCATAACTCCCACAAGCCCAAGGGAAAGAACGGTGTCCAATGCAATACCGGCTTTAAGAAGAAGGGTAAGAAGACCTTCACGAAGAACAAGAAGGATGAGGGCTGCTTTACTTGTGGTTCGGTTGAACTCTGGGCCAACAAGTGCCCTAACAAGTACAAGAAGCCAGGACAGGACTCCAAGTCCGTCAACATGATTGTGGGAAACAATGAGAATGGTGCACCTGGGTACAGTAATTTATTTACTTTTTTTCCAGTGTTTCAGTCCACCGATTGGTGTGTGGACACGGGTGCAGGTGTTCATGTGTGTGCTGACATTTCATTGTTTTCTTCTTACCAGGTCACAGGCCACGGGTCCGTATTGATGGGGAATGGCGTGAGTGCTTCTGTTCATGATGTTGGCACGGTCGATCTGAAGTTTACTTTGGGAAGGATCGTGTAGCTGAAGAACGTGCAGTATGTCCCCGCCATCAAGAAGAACCTCGTTAGTGGCTACCTTCTATGTAGACAAGGGTTTAAGTTGGTTTTCAAGTCTAATAAATTAGTTGTTACGAAACATGGACTCTTTCTTGGAAAATGTTATAAGAGCGGAGGGATGTTCCTCCTTTCCCTCGCAGATTTTTGTAATAAAGTCGTGAACCATATTCATTCGAATGTTAATGAATCTGAAGTTTGGCATTCACGTCTTTGTGACATTAGTTTCGGTGCTATGACACGGCGAGCCAAGTTGGATTTAATCCCAGGTTTCACCTTAGCCAAAGGTTCTAAGTGCCTTTCATGTGTGCAGGCTAAGCAACCCCGCAAGCCTCACAAGGCCGCGGAGGAGAGACACTTGGCACCATTAGAACTCATACATTCTGATCATTGTGAGATGAATGGTGTGTTGACTAAAGGTGGAAAGAAATACTTCATGACGTTGATAGATGATTCCACTAGATATTGCTATGTGTATCTATTAAATACTAAAGATGAGGCTCTACACTACTTTAAAAGATATATAAGGCAGAAGTTGAGAATCAACTTGAAAAGAAAATTAAACGAGTCCAATCAGATCGTGGTGGAGAGTACTTCTCGAGTGAGTTTGATTCTTTTTGTGTGGAACACAGCATTATTCATGAGAGGATGCCTCCCTATTCACCCCAGTCAAACGGGGCTGCCGAGCGGAAAAACCATACTCTAACTGATTTGGTTAATGCCATGTTAGATACATCGGGTTTATCCAAGGCATGATGGGGGAGGCTATATTGACGGCATGTCATGTCCTGAATAAAGTTTCGACAAAGGATAATGAGATCACTCCCTATGAGAAATGGGCGAAGAGAAGGACAACACTTTCGTACTTGCGTACTTGGGGCTATTTGGCGAAAGTCAATGTGCCGATCCCCAAAAAGCGTAAGCTTGGACCCAAGACTATGGATTGCGTTAATTTGGGCTACGCTAAGAACATCGTTCGCTATAGATTTCTAGTAGTGAAATCTGAGGTACCTGACCAGAAGGTCGGTACAATTATGGAGTCTAGGATGCTACATTCTTTGAGGATATTTTTTCTATGAGAGATATGCAAAGCACTTCTAGACAAGAATCTGAGGAGACTCCTGAGCCTGCCATTCCTATGGATTATTATGAACAAACACATGATGAAAATCCTGAGGAGGATGACGAGGAAACCCTTGGTAGGGGCAAGAGACAAAGGACTGCAAAGACCTTTGGTGATGAATTCTTCGTGTACCTCGTGGATGATACTCACACTTCTATTTCAAAAGCGTATGCCTCTCCAGAAGCTGACTACTGGAAGGATGTAGTCCGTAGCGAGATGGATTCCATCATGGCTAACGGGACATGGGAGATCACTGAGCGCCCCTATGGTTGCAAACCATTAGGATGTAAGTGGGTGTTCAAAAAGAAGCTTAGGCCTGATGGTACGATTGAAAAATACAAGGCTAGGCTTGTGGCCAAGGGCTATGACCAGAAAGAAGAGGAAGATTTCTTCGGCACTTATTCACATGTGGCTAGACTGACCACCATTCGAGTATTACTCTCGTTGGCGGCCTCGCATGGTCTTCTCGTCCACCAGATGGATGTTAAGACGGCTTTTTTGAATGGAGAGCTAAACGAGGAAATCTACATGCAACAGCCAGATGGCTTTGTGATAGATGGTCGAGAAAGAAAGGTGTGTAGGTTGCTGAAATCTTTATATGGCCTGAAGCAAGCACCTAAGCAATGGCATGATAAGTTTAATACAACTCTGACATCTGTTGGTTTCGTTGTTAATGAGGCTGAGAAATGTGTATACTATCGCCATGGTGCGGGCAAAGGAGTTATACTGTGCTAGTATGTTGATGACATACTGATATTCGGAACCAACCTCAAAGTCATTGAGGAGGTCAAGTTGTTTCTGTCTCAGAACTTTGAGATGAAAGACCTTGGTGTGGCTGATGTTATCTTGAACATCAATCTACTGAGAGATAATGAGGGTGGGATTACACTTCTGCAATACCACTATGTTGAGAAGGTATTGAGTCGTTTTGGATATTCAGACCGCACACCATCTCAAACACCATATGATCCTAGCGTGTTGATTCGAAAGTCCAAAGGCATGGCTATAGATCAATTCAGATACTCTCAAATCATTGGTTCATTGATGTACCTAGCGAGCGCAACGAGGCCTGACATCGTGTTTGCTGTGAGCAAACTGAGCCGGTTTGTTTCCAAACCGGGTGATGTACATTGGCATGCTGTTGAACGAGTTATGCGCTATCTGAAAGGTACTATGAACTATATATGGACTTCACTATACAGGTGACCCGTCGGTACTTGAAGGGTATAGTAATGCAAATTGGATCTCTGATGCTGATGAGATGAAGGCCACAACTGGGTATATGTTTACTCTTGGAGGTGGTGTTATTTCCTGGAAGTCTTGCAAGAAAACGATCTTAACGAGATCACCAATGGAAGCAGAATTAATGGCATTAGACACATCTGGTGTTGAAGTGGGATGGCTTCGAGATCTTTTGATGGACTTGCCATTGGTTGATAAACCGGTTCCGGCTATCCTTATGAACTGTGACAATCAGACTGTCATCACCAAGGTGAAGAGTTCAAAGGACAACATGAAGTCCAACAAACACATAAGAATGAGATTAAAAGTTGTAAGAAAGAAAGGCAAGCATTTCAAAGGTGAGGCGGATCACCGGACGAAGCCTCAGCACCATACTGCTGCTGATGTACATGATATGTTTAAGGATTTGAAGGTAGTCTTTGGAAAGGGTCCTGGCGGACAACCTGTTCCGAATGACGCTGACGGACGCGCACCCATGTGGAAGAAGAAAGCTATAGTTTGGGACCTGCCCAATTGGAAAGACCTAGAGGTCCGCTCCGCAATCGACGTGATGCACGTGACGAAGAATCTTTGCGTGACCCTGCTTGGCTTCTTGGGCGTGTATGTGAAGACAAAAGATACACCTGAGGCACGGGCGGACGAGCAACGTATGCATAGCAAAGACGGCATACATCAGGGTCATGCCAGCGATGCTCTTACCAAAGAAGAGAAGGAAATCTTTTTTGAATGCCTGCTCAGTATTAAGGTATCGTCTGGCTTCTCGTCGAATATAAAGGGAATAATAAACATGGCAGAGAAAAAGTTTCAGAACCTAAAGTCTCATGAATGCCACGTGATTATGACACAACTGCTTTCGGTTGCATTGAGGGGGATTCTACCAGAAAACGTTCGATTAGCCATTGTGAAGCTACGTGCATTCCTCAATGCAATCTCTCAGAAGGTAATCGACCGAGAAATCATACCAAGGTTAGAGAATGATTTGGTGCAATGTCTTGTCAGTTTCGAGTTGGTGTTCCCATCATCCTTCTTCAACATCGTGATGCACGTCCTAGTTCACCTATGCGAAGAGATTAACATTTTGAGTCCTGTATTTCTACACAATATGATCCCCTTTGAGAGGTTCATGGGAGTCTTAAAGAAATATGCTCATAACCGTGCTAGGCCAGAAGGAAGCATCTCCAAGGGCCATGAAAATGAGGAGGTCATTGAGTTTTGTATTGACTTTATTCCTAACCTTAAGCCGATTGGTGTTCCTGAATCACGGCATAAGGGCAGACTGGATGGAAAAGGCACGCTAGGAGGGCATCAAATAATATGTATGGACGGACATTCTCTAACTGAAGAACACTACACAGTTCTACAGAATTCCGCCTTGGTGGCTCCGTATATGGACGAACACAAGAATTTTCTACGCTCCAAACACCCGGAGCGGTCTGATGAGTGGATTACATGTGAACAAACCAGGAGTTTCGCCGGCTGGTTGCAGACACGTACCATGCATGACGCCTCCATTGAAGATGACCTGTACTCGCTGTCCCAGTTACCATCTTCGAATATAATGACTTTCAAAGGGTACGAGATAAATGGTAATACATTTTACACGATCGCCCAAGATAAGAAGAGCACCAACCAAAATAGTGGTGTCCGCTTTGATGCAGAAACCAAGACGGGAAAGGAAACACATTATGGTTATATACAGGACATATGGGAACTTGACTATCGACGTGGTTTGAAGGTCCCTTTGTTTCGGTGCAAATGGGTCAATACACTAGTAGAAAAAGGGTCAAACGTGAATCACATTAGTGCCGGTTTGTATTTGAGCCGGCACTAATGTATACATTAGTGCCGGTTCCAACGGCTAGCTGGGCCGCTTTCATTAGTACTAGTTCGTGGCGAACCTTTAGCACCGGTTCGTGCCACGAACCGGTACTAATGAGAGTGGTGGGAGGGTGGTGTCAGTCTGGGGCCCCTCCACCACCCTTAAG
>NW_024119139.1:0-8912 GCF_003073215.2 Triticum urartu
GATTGCTAAGGCGCAACGTCGTGCACGTTTGTAGTCGGATCGTCAAAGTCGTCTCCACCAAATCGATAGTTATCATCTCATCAAAAGATCGGGACCCTCGCCTATATCATAGGGCACGCCCGCCGACCTTGTGGGCCCCTCGGTGACCCCGTGACATCTGTTGGGGATCGTAGTAATAATTCAAAATTCTCCTATGTGTCACCAAGATCAATCTAGGAGATGCTAGCAATGAGATATAGAAAGAGGGAGTGCACTTCATACCCTTGAAGATCGCTAAGCGGAAGCGTTACAAGAAGGCGGTTGATGGAGTCGTACTCGCGGTGATTCAAAACACGGAAGATTCGATCTAGCGCCGAACGGATGGCTCCTCCGCGTTCAACACACGTACAGCCCGGGGACGTCTCCTCCTTCTTGATCCAGCAAGGGGAGAGGAGAAGTTGAGGGAGAACTCCAGCAGCACGATGACGTGGTGATGCAGGAGCTCGTGGTTCTCTGGCAGGGCTTGGCCAAGCACTACGGAAGAGGAGGAGTTGGAGAGGGGGAGGGCTACGCCAGGGGAAGGGTATGGCTGCCCTCCCACCCCCTCACTATATATATGGGGAAGGGGAGAGGGGGAGGCGCCCTAGGGTTTCCCCTAGGGGGCGGCGGCTAGGGCAGATTGGATCTCCCTAGGGAAACCCTAGGGAGACTTGCCCCCCAAGCCAAGCAGGTGGAGGCTTGCCTCCCAAGCCAGGTGGAGGAGCCCCACCTCTCCAAGTAACGTGGGAAAAGGGTGTGGGGGCGCACAGCCCCTTAGTGGGCTGGTTTGCCCCCTCCCCTTGGCCCATGAGGCCCTGCAACACTTGCCGGGGCTCCCGAAACACCTTTCGGTCATGCTGGCCATAGCCTGGTACCCCGGAACACTTTCGGAGTCCAATACCCTTCGTCCAATATATAGATCTTTACCTCCGGACCAGTCCGGAACTCCTTGTGATGTCCGGGATCTCATCCAGGACTCCGAACTACCTTCGGTAACCACATACTATTCCCATTACAACTCTAGCGTCACTGAATCTTAAGTGCGTAGACCCTACGGGTTCGGGAACCATGCAGGCATGACCGAGACACCTCTCCAGCCACTAACCAATAGCGGGATCTGGATACCCATATTGGCTCCCACATGTTCCACGATGATCTCATTGGATGAACCACGATGTCGGGGATTCAATCAATCCCATATACAATTCCCTTTGTCTATCGGTATGTTACTTGCCCGAGATTCGATCATCGGTATCCCCATACCTTGTTCAATATCATTACCGGAAAGTCTCTTTACTCGTTTCGCAATGCATGATCCCGTGACTAACTCTTTAGTCAAAATGAGCACATTATGATGATGCATTACCGAGTGGGCCCAGAGATACCTCTCCATCATATGGAGTGACAAATCCCAGTCTCCATTCGTGCCAACCCAATAGACACTTTTGGAGATACCTGTAGTTTACCTTTATAGTCACCGAGTTATGTTGTGACGTTTGATACACCCAAAGCATTCCTATGGTATCCGGGAGTTGCACAATCTCATGGCATAAGGAAATGATACTTTACATTATAAAAGCTCTAGCGAATGAACTACACATTCTTGTGCTATGCTTAGGATTGGGTCTTGTCCATCACATCATTCTCCTAATGATGTGATCCCATTATCAACAACATCCAATGTCCATGGTCAGGAAACCATAACCATTTATTGATCAACGAGCTAGTCAACTAGAGGCTCACTAGGGACATGTTGTCATCTATGTATTCACACATGTATAACGGTTTCCGGTTAATACAATTAAAGCATGAACAACAGACAATTATCATGAATGAGGAAATATAGTAATAACCATTTTATTATTGCCTCTAGGGCATATTTCCAACAAGATCTTCCTCCTATATATTCTCATATACCCAAAAAACTTCCAGGGAGCCACGAAACCACTTTTCCACCGCCGCAACCTTCTGTACCCGTGACATCCCATCTAGTGATGAGCACATGACTACCTTGGATACAACCAAAAATATTGCATACATGCATATTTGTCAGGTGATTTCTAATGCAAACTATTCAATAATCTATTTATGTTATCCAGAACAAAAATACTTCACACACTTTTGTGTTTTGTCTAATTGCAGGTGTATGGGACATTTGTACATTCCACATATGAAGATAAGGGAAAAGGAGAAGTTTAGGTTCTGTTCAAAAAGTCCTCTCACGTCACTTTTGGGCCAAGAGAAGATAGAGTCCAAGTCTCTCACGTTCTGGATTCAGATTCGGACTGCACAGACATACCTGACTCAAAACGCCAACAACTTTTTCATACGGACTCCGAATTGGGTGATTCTTTTTTTGTTGGAAACTAGACTTCGTGCTCTTTCCAACCCAATTGGATTCACCTTCAAATTCGTCTGGAGCGTTGAGTTATGGACGAAACAATCTGATGTTGTAGCAGAATCCGAGTCAAACTACAAGCCCAAAGGTGTTGCATCACCTCGACTTGGGCCTATGAGTCTTGTACGACCTAGGGTTAGTTTTAGGCTGCCTTGGGACGTCCTCCCACCTCCTTGGCCGCCACACCTTTCTCCTATATAAGTAGATCCATCTAGTAGCTTTTCCCCTGGGATTTGTTTAGTTAAAAGTTAGCCATTGCAACTTCCTGTACTTCGTTTGTGTCCAACGACCAGACCAAGACCGCTTACGGATCCCCACCATTATCAATACTTCATATATATATTCGCAATATTTAGATTGCTATCATATTCTTGCTCGTTCTCCGATTGCTTGCAAGAATAGACCTTCGTGGTCAGGCTGACCGTGCTTCTGGCATCGTCAGTAACCTTGGGAGATTGGTTTAGCGATTGCTAAGGCGCAACGTCGTGCACATTTGTAGTCGGATTGTCAAAGTCGACTCCACCAAATCGATAGTTATCATCTCATCGAAAGATCGGGACACCCTCGCCTCTATCAAGTGGTATCGGAGCACATGACTACCTTGGATACGACCAAAAATATTGCATACATGCATATTTGTCAGGTGATTTCTAATGCAAACTATTCAATAATCTATTTATGTTATCCAGAACAAAAATACTTCACACACTTTTGTGTTTTGTCTAATTGCAGGTGTATGGGACATTTGTACAATCCACATATGAAGATAAGGGTAAAGGTGAAGTTTAGGTTCTGTTCAAAAAGTCCTCTCACGTCACTTTTGGGCAAAGAGAAGATAGAGTCCAAGTCTCTCACGTTCTGGATTCAGATTCGGACTGCACAGACATACCTGACTCAAAACGCCAACAACCTTTTCATACGGACTCCGAATTGGGTGATTCACTTTTTTTGGAAACTAGACTTCGTGCTCTTTCCAACCCAATTGGATTCACCTTCAAATTCGTCCGGAGCGTTGAGTTATGGACGAAACAATCTGACATTGCAGCAGAATCCGAGTCAAACTACAAGCCCAAAGGTGTTGCATCACCTCCACTTGGGCCTATGAGCCTTGTACGACCTAGGGTTAGTTTTAGGCTGCCTTGGGACGTCCTCCCACCTCCTTGGCCGCCACCCCTTGCTCCTATATAAGTAGATCCATCTAGTAGCTTTTCCCTTGGGATTTGTTTAGTTAAAAGTTAGCCATTGCAACTTCATGTACTTCGTTTGTGTCCAACGACCAGACCAAGACCGCTTACGGATCCCCACCATTATCAATACTTCGTATATATTCACAATATTCAGATTGCTTTATCATATTCTTGCTCGTTCTCCGATTGCTTGCGGAAATAGACCTTCGTGGTCAGGCTGACCGTGCTTCCGGCATCGTCAGTAACCTCAGGAGATTGGTTTAGCGATTGCTAAGGCGCAATGTCGTGCACGTTTGTAGTCGGATCGTCAAAGTCGACTCCACCAAATCGATAGTTATCATCTCATCGAAAGATCGGGACACCATCGCCTCTATCATCTAGGGGCCTTTTCTGGCATCCTGCCGGAGGGGGATTCGATCATGGTGGGCTTCTACATCAACACTATTTCCTCTCCGATGAAGCGTGAGTAGTTTACCATCGACCTATGGGTCCATAGCTAGTAGCTAGATGGCTTCTTCTTGTTCTCCTCGATGTTCTTGGAGATCTATTCGATGTAATACTCCTTTGCGGTGTGTTTGCCGAGATCCGATGAATTGTTGATTTATGATCAGCTTATCTACGAATATTGTTTGAATCTCCTCTGAATTCTTATATTCATGATTTGATATCTTTGCAAATCTCTTAGAACTATCTATTTGGTTTGGCCAACTAGATTGGTTTTTATTGCAATGGGAGAAGTGCTTAGCTTTGGGTTGAATCTTGTGGTGCTCCATCCGAGTGACAGAAGGGGAACTGACACGTATTGTATTGTTGCATCGAGGATAAAAAGATGGGGTTTTCATCATATTGCTTGCGTTAATCCCGCTACATCATGTCATCTTACTTAATGTGTTACTTTGTTCTTATGGACTTAAAACTCTAGATGCAGGAAGGAGTCGGTCAATGTGTGGGGTAATAGTAGTAGATGCAGAATCGTTTTGGTCTACTTGACACGGACGTGATTCCTATATTCATGATCATTTCCTTAGACATCGTCATAACTTTGCGCTTTTCTATCAATTGCTCGGTAGTAATTTGTTCACCCACCATAATAATTTCTATCTTGAGAGAAGCCTCTAGTGAAACCTATGGCCCCCGGGTCTATTTCCCATGATATAAGTTTCTGATCTATAGTTTTAGTTTCCAATTTACTTTCTTTGCAATCTTTTACTTTCTGTTGCATAAACCAAAAATAGCAAAAATATTACTTTACCGTTTATCCATCTATATCAGATCTCACTTTGCAAATAACCGTGAAGGAACTTACAACCCCTTTGTCGTGTTGGGTGCAAGTTGGTGTTTGTTTATGCAGGTATTCGGTGGCTTCTTGCGTTGTCTCCTACTAGATTGATACCTTGGTTCTCAAAACTGAGGGAAATACTTACTCTACTTTGCTGCATCACCCTTTCCTCTTCAAGGGAAAAACCAACGCAAGCTCAAGAGGTAGCAGGAAGGATTTCTGGCGCCGTTGTCGGGGAGATCTACGCCAAGCCAAGACATACCAAGTACCCATCGTAAACTGATGCGGAGCATCCCATGTTCATCCCCATGTACACTCCAACTACTCTCCAAGCCCCAAGGATACATAAGATGAGACCTCGACTATACACCATTGGACACAAGGTGAACTCGCTCCTCTCCGGACTTTCACTTTCCACATGTGAGACATGGCTACTACCTCAAACTAGTGTGCTATGCATGTCCAGGAACCAAGAGGAAGCCCATGGAAAAGAAGGTGAGGACACCAAGCGCCAAGTACAAGGACCAAGAGAAGAAACTCCAGCCACCAGACGACCGGTCAGGACCGGACGTCCGACGCCTGAAGACCCATCGGACGACCGGCGATCCCGCACCCGAGCCAAAATGAGTGGACGTACGACAAGTCCCGGACGTCCGACACACTCCAGCATGGGGACGTCCAACCGCCCTCGGAAATCCGGCGCCACCTCATCCGAGCCAAAACGCTGGACGTCCGACAAGTACCGGACGACCGGACCCTCATGAGCCACCGGACGTCCGGTACCTGTCGGACGACCGGCCCCTGGCTGTGTCCAGTGTTGCGGGCCGAAGCCCATGTACCCCTCACTTACCCCTTCGTGTCCCTAGACTATATATACTCCTCCACCACTTCCTAGTTAGGGTTAGCATTGGTTTAGCTCATTTGAGAGATAGAGCAT
This sequence comes from Triticum urartu, assembly GCF_003073215.2. NCBI lineage: Eukaryota > Viridiplantae > Streptophyta > Magnoliopsida > Poales > Poaceae > Triticum > Triticum urartu. Next base: position 5,820 of record NW_024119139.1, read on the forward strand.
TGCTCATCCACATCGGATCTACTCATCGTGAGAGACCGCGGCCTCTTCGGAGGAGATCCTTTTGGATTCAAGACCTCCTCGCGGAGTGATGAGGACATCAATACCATTGTTACACCCACAGCCCCTGCAGCTATACATACTAGACTAATTACTAGATCTCGCGCACGCCAATTGAATTATCAGGTACTTTCGTTTCTTGGTAATGATTCTAATGTTCATGAGAATATGATGCTGCCTAAATTGGATACATTTGTTTTGGCTACAAATGAAGGGCCTAGTTTGGACAAGAAAGATGAAACTTGGAGCAAGTTCAAGCATGGAGATGATGGCATGCGCAAGGGGATCAAGAACAGAGTTACAAGTGATGATTTCAGGACTTTGAAGCCAACATAAGGAGTGCATGAAGCCTTGGATGCAGCACATGTGTGACTTTCTTGTGTCGGTTTAGTGATTCTCTTGTGTTTCCCTTGTGTTTTCCCTCTCTTTCCCCTCATGTTCTTCGTGTTCATCACGGGATCCACTCCTTTCGTGAAAGATCAGCCGATTAGGGTTCTACCCTACAGCATCTTTGTATCATGAGCCGCGTTGATCATGATTTCGGAGCCTCCTCTCTTTGTTTTCTAGCTTGATTTTGTTGTGTGCTTCCTAAATTTTGGAAATCCCGACCAAAAATAGCCCCAATTTTTTGTGATTTGTTGGTTTAACGAAGTTTTGTTGGATTTGATCCATAGATTCGCTTGGTTTCATGTGGTTCTAGCATCTCCCCAAGTTTCCCCATCTTTCATCCATGAAATCTCATCAATTTTCACCCCAAAATCAATCTTCATTTTTCCGCCCAAAATAGCGCCCCGGATCTCGCATCTCGCGTTGACCCCGACCCACTGGACGACCGGCCCTTTACGGACGTCTGGAGCCCCTAGAACGACCGGATTTCTGACTTTTTCGGACGACCGAAACCCCTAACCCGAGCCAAATTTATGGACTTCCGAGCCCGCCCGGACGTCCGGCCCTCGGACATCCGACCATCTTCGGACGTCCGATACCTGTAGATTCCCACTTCGGCAGATTTTTGTTTTGTCCATAACTTATTCATCCGGAGTCCGATTTTCGCATTCTTTAGCTCGTTGAAAAGCTCTTGACATCTCCCTTTAACAAAAATACCACCAACATCATTTGACTCCATAAAATGGTTGGAACTTTGGCATCTTTGTCTAGGGTGTCCACCACATCATCCGCTACTCCACCACTGACTTTCGCAACCTAACCAATATTGATCCCCATCGCATTAGTGGTTGCTTGAGGAGTGATTTGAGACTCCTAAGGTGTCTAGGCTACTTAGGGATGGTTGCTTCTTCATCAACCACCACCACTACCATAACTTCCGCCACCCCAACTTAACCCAATTTTGTTTGTGTTGTGAGTTGTGTCTCCTAAGGTGTTTCGGCTACTTAGGGACCGTGCTTTCAACTCCGACACCCGTGTATAGTTAGGGATGAAAAGGCGCGGAAATGGATGGAACTAGGTGCTACCATATTTTTTTTCATATTTTTTTGTAGAAGCGGAAACGAATACGAAAACAAATACTACCGGAAACAGACACGAAGCGAATACAGAGCAGACACGGAAACAAAACTGTATATTGACCGGAACTTAAAACAACCTCGAATCATAGAGAAATAGACAAAAACAAACAAATTTATGGAATTGTTAACATGGCTACAAAATAATATGGTTGTGTTGGCAACATAGGGTAGTATTGTAGTAGTACATGACAATTCCATATAGGGTATAGTTGAGTACGTGTGTGGTCGTAAAAGTTGGTCCTCAAATTATCCAATCTGCTCTTTCTACTCATCATGTTATTGTGTATTGTTTGATAGTTGGGCCACAAAGTAGCAACAGACCTATAGTAGAAACGGAAATTCCATATTTACGGAAACGGAAAGTTCCGTTTTCCATGTCTGTTCCACCGGTAAACACCGTTCCGTTTTTGTTTCCATTTCCGCATAAAAAATCCATTTCCATTTCCGTTTTGCAAATTTCCGTTACCGTTTTCATATTTCCTCTCCGTTTCCATTTTTCCTCCGGAAAAGCGGAAACTTTCCACTCCATTTTCATCCCTATGTATAGTCCACCACCATACCCTCCATTTCCACATTGCCTACTCGCACAACCCATCATTGCATTTCCGCAATCCCATTGAGCTTCCGCAACCATTTCCATTTCCGCATTGCCTACTCGCACAACCCATCATTGCATTTCGGCAATCCCATTGAGCTTCCGCAACCACCACCGCATTCCCACTGCCATTTGACATTTAAGATTTTGAGTTTGTGGTTTTTCCGTTTCCTAAGGTGTTTCGGCTACTTAGGGACGAGTCTCCATCATCTTGGTATCTCCATCAAGATCACCGCCACTCATCATCGACACGGACTGTAACCTCTGATAGAGGCAAAGGTGTCCCGATGTTTTGATGAGATGGTGGCTATCGTTTTCTGTGGGAGTCGACCTTGACGATCCGACTACGAACGTGCGAGACGTCGCGCCTTAGCAATCGCTAAACCAACTTCCAAGGGGTTATTGACCACGCCGGAGCACGATCAACCTGACCACGAGGGCCTGTTTCCGGCGAGCAAACGAAGAACAAGCAAGAAACTGAGATTGCAATCTGGATATTGCGAATATAAGATGAAAGCTTTATTGATCAAGGTGGGGTTCTGTGACGTCTTGGTCTGGTCGTTGGACACAAATGAAGTACGCGAAGTTGCAGCTGTGGCGAACTTTTAATCTAAACAAAACCCAAAGTCTAAACGACGCCCTAAGGGCTGTATATATGGAGGAAGAGAGGGGAATTTCGTGGCCCTTGAGGGTGGGGTCCGAAACCAACCCTAACTCTTGTTTCCCCACACATACGGACTCTAAAAATAGCCTATACTTAAGTATTTCGAAATTACATGGGCCTGGCCCATTAATAAGGTGACGCAGCACCTAGAATAGCCTATGGACGAATATTATGAAGTGGCATCTTGTATATTTCGTCCATGGCTTCATGCACTCCTTATGGCGGCTTCAAAGTCCTGAAATCATCAATTG
>NW_024119140.1:0-10764 GCF_003073215.2 Triticum urartu
TGGTATATGGATGGCATATAAATGTTTTTGTAATCTGAAAATATAAAAACAGCAAGGTAACTAATGATAAAAGTGAGCATAAACGGTATTGCATTAGTGACATACATCAAGTGTTCTCAAATCTTTAAAGACTCAATCCGATAAGATAACTTCAAAGGGGAAACTCAATCCATTACAAGAGAGTAGAGGGGGGAGAAAACATCATAGGATCCAAATATAATAACAAAGCTCGCGATACATCAAGATCGTACCACCTCAAGAACACGAGAGAGAGAGAGATCAAACACATAGCTACTGGTACATACCCTCAGCCCCGAGGGAGAACTACTCCCTCCTCGTCATGGAGAGCACCGGGATGATGAAGATGGCCACCGGAGAAGGATTGCCCCCTCCGGAAGGGTGCCAGAACGGGTCTCGATTGGTTTTCGGTGGCTACAGAGGCTTCTGGCGGCGGAACTCCCGATCGATTGTCTGTTCTGGAAGTTTTAGGGTACGTGAGTATATATGGGTGCAGGAGGTACGTCGGTGGAGCTCTGGGGGGCCATGAAGAAGGGGGCGCCCCCCACCCTCGTGAGCACCTCCCTTGGCTCCTGACGTGGGGTCCAAGTCCATCCGATAGCTTTCCTTCCAAAAATAACTTCTCCAGTTGATTTCGTTCCGTTTCGACTCTGTTTGATATTCCTTTTCTTCGAAATACTAAAATAGGCAAAAAAACAGCAAATCTGGGCTAGGCCTCCGGTTAATAGGTTAATCCCAAAAATAATATAAAAGTGGATAATAAAGCCCAATATTGCCCAAAACAGTAGATAACATAGCATGGAGCAATCAAAAATTATAGATACGTTGGAGACGTATCACTTGTCGCACCTACCAGAGAGCACTTTCCAGGGAGATGTCCACAAACAACACTGCTGAGTACGAGGGGCTGCTTGCCGGTCTCAGGATCACGGCAGACCTCAGGGTGAAGAAGCTCATCGTTAGGGGTGATTCGCAGCTTGTCATCAGACAGGTCAACAAAGATTACCAGAGTTCGTTGATTGAGGCCTATGTAGATGAGGTGAGGAAGCTGGAGGAGCGCTTCGACGGTATTCCAGCAGAGCACGTTCCCCGAGAGGAGAACGACATCGCCGACTACCTGTCAAAGCGCGCTGCATTTGAGCTACCTGTGGAACCAGGTACCTTTTTGCTTCGCTTAACTCAACGATCCGTTGAACCATCAACGGAGCAGAACAAGCGGAGGAAATCGGGCCCCGGCAAGTACTTTCCTGCCGAGCCCCCTGGGGCCGCCGGCAAGGGTGTTGCCGCGGATTCCGAGCTTGCCAAGGGGCAGCTGGCTCCGGCAGGGCGCCAAGCCCTGGCCGTAGAGACGGCTGCCCCCATGGCGGAAGAGATGCCTTTGGTCCTTGCCGTCGAGCCCCAGGCTCCGGCATGGGCACGGCATACCATCCGTTTCCTCCAGACAGGGGAACTTCCTGAGGAGCAGGAAGAAGTGGAAAAAGTAGCCCGTCGGTCTGCCCTGTACTAGTTCGTTGATGACGTCCTGTACAGAAAAAGATCGAACGTTGTGAAATTGAAGTGCATCCCCCGGGAGGAAGGACTGGAGCTGTTGGCAGAGATACATGGAGGCATATGTGGCTCCCACATAGGGTCGAGGGCCCTTGCCGGCAAGGCATTCCGGTAGGGATTCTTCTGGCCCACCACCCTTCAGGATGCGATGACACTAGTAACCAGGTGTGAAGCGTGCAAGTTCCATTTGAAGAAGCTTCATCAACCAGCTCAAGCCCTTAAAACAATCCCTCTCTCCTGGTCGTTTTCGGTCTGGGGGCTCAATCTACTGTGCCCTTCCCCCTATGCTATCGGGGGCTTTGAGTACTTGTACGTTGCAATCGACAAGTTCATAAAGTGGTCGGTGGTGGAAGCAGTGAGGAAGGTGACAGCACAGTTAGCCGTCAAGTTCTTCAAGGGACTAGTCTGCCATTTTGGTGTGCTAAACAGAGTCATCACCGACAACGGCATGCAGTTCACAAGCCACGCCATCATGCAATACATCCGAGACCTCGACAGCAAGGTCTGTTTTGCTTCCGTGGCACACCCATGGAGCAATGGCCAGGCGGAGAGGGCAAATGCTGAAGTACTGCGAGGCCTGAAAACAAAGACTTTTGACAAGCTGCACAAGAGCAGAAGGCGCTGGATTGATGAGTTGCCGACGGTTCTTTGGTCGATCAGGACGACGCCAAATCGAGCCACCGGCCAGACACCCTTTGCCCTGGTATAGGGGCAGAAGCAGTTCTCCCCATAGAATTCATATACGGGTCACCTCGAGTGCTCGCTTATGAAGAGCTTGAGCAAGAGCGATTGCGGCAAGATGACGCAATGCTCCTTAAGGAAGATCGTCTTCGGGCGGCTGTGAGAGCAGCACGCTACCAGCAAGCCTTGCGTCGCTAACATAGCCGCAAGGTTCATGCCCGAAGCTTTGAGGAAGGCGACCTTGTTCTTCGGCGCGTTCAGTCGGCCAAGAATTCCAACAAGTTGACGCAAAAGTGGGAAGGCCCTTATCGGGTAATACGAGTCACCACGCCCGGCGCAGTTCGCCTGGAGACCGAAGACGCTGTCCCAATAAGCAATTCTTGGAACATCGAACATCTTCGCAAGTTTTACCCATAAGGCGCGGTTGCCGGGCCTCCCGACGAACCACCTTTTGTACGAGCCTTGCCGGCAAGGCATGTAGCCCTCTGTACAAAGCCATGCGCAGACCCTGAGCATAAATAAACGAAGCACTGGCGCCCTAAGTTATAGCATGAATACTAGGTTAAGTCTTTCCCTCGGTTAGGGTTGATAGTGCTTAGCAGTGACTAACCCCTAGCCTAGAGGTCGAGTGGGCGTCTTTCTGTTCTCTTTGGTTCACAGGGCACGCGGACACTTCTGCTGAGCCGCTTGGGAAAGAGAGAACGAACCGGCGCTCCAGCCCCGGCAAGCCAAGACTGCCGGGGCTGAAGACACAAGGGTCCAACCACGGCAAGCCAAGGTTACCGGGGGCTGCGGATTCAGATAAGTCTTTCATCCCCCCTGTTATGCATTTCCGTATAGAACTGGGACATGTGAAACCTCATTTATGTTCTTAAAACCACCGTGCTCCCCTTTCCTATACCCAAGGGCTACCTCCTGGGTCGGAATTTGGTAGTAGTTGCGGTGGCGATGAGATGAACGAGGGGCCTAACTCTACTTCGTCCCTGCCTCCGCCAAGAGGGTGAGAATGGTCGACCGAAGTGGGGAGACGGCAAGGCCTGTTGCCGGGTGACAACGTTTATCTTAAAAATAACAAGGATTCATCCTTGGCATGGGCCTCGCTCACGCACAAAGAACCCGGCAAGCACCCTTTTTTCATTACAAACATCCCATACAGTTACAGTTCATATAGAATTAAAAACATGAGCAAAGGGGATTACAAGTCTTAGAATTAACAAGTGCCCGCAGGCGTACAAACTAAAAAAAGAGATAACATGCTCGTAATCCCTTTCTTGTCCATCTCCTCAGAAGGTGAAACAAGAGGGCAGGAGGGCAAAAAGAGCGCCTAGGCGAGGTGCGAAGAGCAGAAGGTACCAAACGAACATCTCGGTGCCAGAAAAGAAGCTGCAAGATGAGGCAGCGGGCCGGAAATACTCGACGAAGGTGTCGGTGCCCGCGTACTCCGACTTGATGGCCGCCACCCGCCTTCTTCGCCCTCTCCGGCCCTCCTACGCCAGCCGCCCAAGGAGACGACGGGGAGCACCCCGATGGAGAGCTTGGCGAGGAAGGCCCTCGGCAGGCCGCGCGATGTAGGGCAGGGCGACGCGGTCAGTCGAATACGAGCTGCCACTCGCCTCCCTCGTCGTCGCTATCGCTGTCCTCCTCGTCACTCCCGCTTGAGGAGGAATCTTCATCGTCGGAGGAGCTCTCCATGCAGCACTTCAAGCGAGTTCCGAGATCTCCGAAGACCTTGACGGAAAGCAGGTTGCCCTCCGTTAACTTGAAGTAGAGGACAAGCCCCGCCGTCAAGATGTGGTTGCGTGTGAACGTCTTCCATCCGTGGCGGAGGTACATGACGTGAGGGGAAGGGAACTCGACGTGGACCCGCGTGCCGCGGTTCCCGCAGCCCTTCATGTGCAACCAGAGGGTCTGTGGTGGATCGAGCTCCATCTACCGAGAAAATGCAATAGGGAGACGGAGGCGGCGACGCGGTGGCCGGCGCAGCCTGATGAAGAACTCGCGGGGCTGGTCCTGGGCTTTATTATACACTTTTACATTATTTTTGGGACTAAACTATTAACTGGAGGCCTAGCCCAGAATTGCTGTCTTTTGCCTATTTCAGAGGCTCACGGAAAAAGAATATCAAACGACGTCCAAACGGAATGAAACCTTCGGGAACGTGATTTTCGGAACGAACATGATCTAGAGGACTTGGACCCAACATTAAGAAAGCAACCAGGAGGGCACGAGGTAGGGGGGCGTGCCTACCCCCCAGGCGCGCCCTCCACCCTCGTGGAGCCCATGTTGCTCCACCGACGTACTTCTTCCTCCTATATATACCTACGTACCCTCAAACTACCAGATACGGAGCCAAAATCCTAATTCCTCCGCCATAACTTTCTGTATCCGTGAGATCCCATCTTGGGGACTTTTTCGGAGCTCCGCCGGAGGGGGCATTGATCACGGAGGGCTTCTACATCAACACCATAGCCTCTCCGATGAAGTGTGAGTAGTTTACTTCAGTCCTTTGGGTCCATATTTATTAGCTAGATGGCTTCTTCTCTCTTTTTGGATCTCCATACAAAGTTCTCCCCCTCTCTTGTGGAGATCTATTTGATGTAATCTTCTTTTGCGGTGTGTTTGTTGAGACCGATGAATTGTGGGTTTATGATCAATTTTATCTATGAACAATATTTGAATCTTCTCTGAATTATTTTATGTATGATTGGTTATCTTTCAAGTCTCTTTGAATTATCAGTTTGGTTTGGCCTACTAGATTGATCTTGCTTGCAATGGGAGAAGTGCTTAGCTTTGGGTTCAATCTTGTGGTGTCCTTTACCAGTGACAGTAGGGGCAGCAAGGCACGTATTGTATTGTTTCCATCGAGGATAACCAGATGGGGTTTATTTCATATTGCATGAGTTTATCCCTCTACATCATGTCATCTTGCTTAAAGCGTTAGTCTGTTCGTTTGAACTTAATACTCTAGATGCATGCTAGATAGCGGTCGATGTGTGGAGTAATAGTAGTAGATGCAGGCAGGAGTCGGTCTACTTGTCTCAGACGTGATGCCTATATACATGATCATACCTATATATTCTCATAACTATGCTCAATTCTTTCAATTGCTCAACAGTAATTTGTTCACCCACCGTAATACTTATGCTCTCAAGAGAAACCACTAGTGAAACCTATGGCCCCCGGGTCTAGTTTCCATCATATTAATCCTCCGTCAACAAGCTATTTCCTTTTCCGTTTATTTTGCTTTCTTTACTTTGCATCTTTATCATAAAAATACCAAAAATATTATCTTATCATATCTATCAGATCTCACTTTCGTAAGTGACCGTGAAGGGATTGACAACCCCTTTATTGCGTTGGTTGCGAGGATTTTATTTGTTTATGTAGGTGCGAGGGACTCGTGCGTGGCCTCCTACTGGATTGATACCTTGGTTCTCAAAAACTGAGGGAAATACTTACGCTACTTTGCGGCATCACCCGTTCCTCTTCAAGGGAAAACCAACGCAGTGCTCAAGAGGTAGCACTCCTTTCCCATTAACTGTGATGTGACGCATGTGTGCGGAAACCGTCCCACACATGACCCCCACATCACGGACGACCCTCCACGTCACGCGGGTCGTGGGGAAGCGCAGCGGACGAGAAGCTACTGCAGTAGAATCTGCCCCACCTTCCCACGCACCATTCTTGGCCTAGCCCAACAACGTGTCGCGCTTATGTATGGCCCAGGCCCGGGGGCTCCTGTTGGTGTACAAAAGTAGGGGCTTTCCTTTTGACCCCATTACTTGTGCGCGGGCAGTCAGAGCCACGAGCCGCGGCCACACTTAGCAGGGCAGAGGAGGGAAGCCGGAGAGAAGCCGAAGCACCAAGGCAAACAAGACAACGCCAGGGCCGAGAGCACAAAGAGCAGAGGAACGAAGCAGGTTCCCCCAGCAAGACTCTTGCCAGGGCAGCCTCACCGGCCTCGACAAGACCCTTGCCGGGGCAGCTCGCCCAATGCCAGCGGAATGCACCACCCTTGAGCCCACGGTTTCCAACACCATCAACCACATTGGGCCAGGGCTCGGGAGGCACCTCCATGGTGGCATGCAGATCTTTGTGAAGACAGAGAAACACTCAGGATCAGATGAGGACCAGAAGACAGCGACCCTTGGCGAGATCCTAGTCGAGGAAGTCCACAAGGCCCCCGGCAAGACCCTTGCCGTGGATGACAGCAAGGCCCTCGGCAAGACCCTTGCCAGGGATGACGGCAACGCCACAGTAAGACCCTTGCCAGGGATGACGGCAACGCCACGGCAAGACCCTTGCCGGGCCCCCGGCAAGGCCCTTGCCGAGGGCATCAGCAGGGCCACTGCCAGGCGCGCACCAGCCAAGACTCCGCCGCTGTTCGCACGCAGCTGCCAGCCCAACCAGCTGGGCAGGCACCTGCGTGGCAACATGCAGCTTCCAGGCCAAATCAGCAAGCACCTGCGTGGCAGCATGCAGGTTTTCATGAAGGCCCTACCACCGCGCCACCCCAGCTGCCTGCCTGCCTACATGGCGCTGCATGCATCGATGGTCTGGGCGTGTGTCGAAGCAGCGACGGACGGGACGAGCCTCGTACCCGTCCCCGATAAAGCTAATGGACACCTACGTAGCGCATTTAATGCGTTTTGTCCCGCCGTGCGATAAGCTCGTGCACTGTAGGCCTTTCCACCTCCTGTGTGCGAATGTGACAACCCCTTTTTCCTATAAAAGGAGGCCCGAGGCGACCAGGAGAGGGATTCGGCTTTTTGAAAGGGCACGACCACCGTAGCTAGTTCAGAAAGCTCAAGAACACTCAATACATCAACCAAAGCAGGACCAGGGTTTTACGCATCCTTGCGGCCCGAACCTGGGTAAACAATCTGTGTGCTAGCTCCTAAACCTGCTCTTCTCACGACCCCGTGCCCGGCGACCATAGAAGGGATCCCAGTGATCCCATATGTGTCGCTCCCACTGACAGTAAAAATTAGACATATACCACTTCTTGAATCTTGAAACCAACAACATTCCTCCCTTATCTCATCAAAACTAGATTTTTTTCTATCAAATCGGTGAATATGTATTAATCTACTCTGATCATGTGGCAACGCATTGACACATTGCTAGTAGTTATTATATTTTTTTGGACACCAGACAAATGGTGGAGTACATATACGAAGAAAAGAGGCAAACGCACGCAGTCGGTCTCTCACTGTCTCGCACATGTGGCACCCCGGCTCAGAGCGACCGATTTACCATGCATTGCCAGCCTAGAGACCATGTCTTCTGGCAACACACAACATCTTGGTACATAAAACAACCGCTTTATTGATGCTAGCGGATCAAAGTTTACATTACAACAGGTAGCGAGGCCAAGCGACACACACGATGCCGCTGAACAATATGTACATTATTTAGTGAACATAAAGGCCTCGATCATAACAACTACGTGGCAGCGGAACAACGTCGTAGTGGAACTCCATAGCACAGAGACACCGATATGGACACGATCTAGACTCGGGCAGCTCTCCTTTCCGACAATGCTTTCCTGAAATCTGGCATGACACGCCAGGTCAATACATTGAATGTACTTGCAAGCTTACAACAGACATAAACATAATGACAGACAATCTATCTATCTATCTATCTATACCTCTATATCTATCTATCTATACCTATACTAATTAGGCACTTCCAAGAAATTCCCATGTTAATTAGTAATTACGGGTCGTTCATCTGGTGGGACAGAATTATTATGGTGCAGATTAACGCTATGAATTTTCTTTTTAGATAACAAGTCCAATAGGCTCACGTAGGCCAATTAAAATTATACCAAAACAAATCCATCTCCATTGTAGAAAAAACATCTCCAAAAATAAAAGAACAACCGACCCGTGCAGGCAGGATCGGTCGCTTCTCCTCTACAACGGCATCGACGTAACCCCTTGCTTCTTCTCTCCCTCATCGACAGATCGGCGAGAGCCAAAACACTTCTCATCCTCGAATCGATGTAACATTTTTCTCTCCCCGATCCTCTCTGTCCTATAACTGATTTCAGGTTATAACTACAGTATATTACAATCTTGAAATCGTTTTCAGCCCTATCAATAAATCAATCTCGTGGTTTTTGATGCAGCAGAGGTGGTGCACGGATAGGCAGATAGCAGTTTGAAGCAGCCTCGGCGATTGCCGTCGTTGGCAAGGTTTCAGAGTGCACATTCGTCAGCAGTTGCTGCTGGCCCCAATCCGCACGAAAGTAACATGTAGCCTTTATTCTTCTGTTATATTACTCTTCTTTCCTATTGGCGCTTTGTTGAGCTGAAGCCCTAGCGCTGGTGTTCATCTTTCTTTCCATCTACGGGTGCCATCTTTTAGCTGTCCTTGACATCAAGATTCATCAGCGCCCACTGCAATTATCAATGAAAATTGACATCAAGATTCATCAGCGCCCACTGCAACTGCAATTATCAATGAAAATTGACATCAAGATTCATCAGCGCCCATTGCAACTGCAATTATCAATGAAAATTGACATCAAGATTCATCAGCGCCCACTGCAATTATCAATGAAAAGGCACGACCCACAATCCAAATCTTACACATGACATCGTTGACTGTAGGCTGGGAGGCACGTATTCAGGCAGGCAGCCAGCAACGGACCTGGGTTAGGGCAGATTCCAGGAACTACAATGGATTGGCAGCATGCAAGATTCACACCCCAAACTCGGTTTGAGTTCACGCGCTGCGCCAGAGCAGCGCCGGCGCCAGAGAGCCAATCACATCGTGTGTCCTGTCCGTACTCCGTATAGTGTGCTTGGGATGATATCTACAAGCAGATCAAGCAGATTACCATATACTATATGCAAGTATTAATGTTTTGTTTCATTGGTATAATTAGATCAGTTCGTAGTTCATAGATTTTGGTTAGTGCATTCAGCCACTAAACTATCTAATTACCAACTAAGATCGATGATGAATTTACTGCTCTAATACAATGCAGATGTGCCAAGTCATTGTCATGTGTGCATGTACGACTTGCTAATGGCCTGAAACAGTCTCTCCCTGGTATGTACACAAGCCAATGAGCATACCCATCTACACTGGTATGAATACATTGCATATGTACAATTGGGGGAAAATCTCTTTGCCATTTAGGTTTTGAAAGTTATGTCCCAATTTTTACAAGTTCAACTATATACCTTATTTAATTTTGCAGTTACACAGTTAAGGTTATCAGATCAACGTTAAAGTTTTAAATATCTGTGGGGTTCATAGATAATTGCTTCAGCTTTCACTAAGTGCGCTAGCACACTATATTTTGTATCTGAAGGAAACAAGTGATCTAGCAATAAAATCAATTATTTACTTTTATGTGGATATCATTTTTATTTTGTAGGTATATGCAGTTTTGTTGATGCCTTATGTTAGATTTTGTTCGTAGCTGGTAGTGAGCAGACTAAAATTAATTTTGTTGCAAAAAAAAATTGATGTCAGCAAATAATACCAATGCAGAATTGTTAAATCTCCATATTAAGCTTTGGAGAGGAAAATATTTCTCAGTTGGTGATGTGGGAATTGTTGGAAATATGAGCAAATTATTACGATATTTAATCCGAATAAACAGAAGATAAATCATGACCACAACAGCAGAGATTAAACTAATCATGCGAACTAGCATAGCAGATGAACATATCACATCTAGGGCACATACTAGAAGCATGAATTCTACCACGATCTCGAACAGGAAGGATAGAATCACATACGGTGCAGCGGGTGCAGCACCGCCGGCGTTGACGTTGTCACCCATGTCGTCGAGGACGAGGTTGCTGAGGTCGGGGAAGAAGTCGTCGTTCGCGAAGTCGTCGCTGCCAGCAGTCGCGCGAGTGCGCTCCCCAAAAACCTGATCGCCCCTCTCCCGTGCAGGATCACGAGAGGCGGGGTTCCGGAGGCCTGCTGTCCCTTCTTACGGCGCACGCCGGAAGGAGGGATGGAGAAGACTTGCTTGGCGGCGCAATGATCTGGAACGGTGGTGAGACACCATACGAGGCGGCGGCGGCTAGGGTAGACGTCTGCCTGACTATATAGTGCGGGCCGGGTAGGTCGTGGGAGTAAACCCCACGTCCGAGTCATCACGATCCAAAAGAATCGGAAACGGTTCAGTAATTAACGCGTCCGTTAATTATTAATTAATGACTCATTAATTTTCCCATGCAGCAAAAATATAGACAACGTGCATAGCTCTGTCCTCGGCTCGGCTCAATCCCGCAACCCGCGGCGCGGCGCGTCGCGTCGTGCCGAGGCGTGGCGTGGCGAGGCGAGCGAGGAAGAGGAGCGCGCGTGTAGGTCTCCTCTTCTCATGCTCATACAAGTGCTAGAAGAGCTCACCTTATAAAGAGGTGCAACTCTCTCTCAACTTCCGGGGTGGGACTAAACTTTAGCCTCACTCATTCCACTTACATGTGTGCATGAATGGGCCAAGAGAATTTCAGAATTTTAGTTGGGCTTTGGGCCAAAGGC
>NW_024119141.1:0-16362 GCF_003073215.2 Triticum urartu
CGCAAGCTCTGCAACGCCTTCTGGCAGGGAGACGGACGGCCACAAGGCCTGGGCAACACCCTGCATCACCTGCCGAACTTGTTCGTGCAGATGTGATAGTTCGGACAGAAGATCACCCGCAGACCCGCTCATTTCCTCCGCGGGACGACCCGTCAGCATACCTACAGACATAATGATGTTAGTCAACTTCTTCGCCGAACTCCTTTAACAGGATTCGTTCAAGCACTTACTAAAAATGCCGCGTCGAAGCTGCTTATTCTCCTTCTCGGAGTCCGCGGGCTGGCCCCGAACGTCTTTTAGTTCAACGCTCAGCTTAACATTGGCATCTTGGAGATTGTTTTTCTCCCACCTAACCTCAGTCAGCACGCGTTTGCCAGCTTTTAGCTGTCGTATAACATGCGGGTCCTCCGGATTCTCCCCGGATTCATCTGCAACATCTGTTGTTAGAACCGCAGCTATGCCGCACACTATATGGTAACCATCACTCTTTAAAGTAAATGTTACCGGCGGGAGGCTTTTTCTGTTCCTGCAATGCATTAAGAGTGGCCCCCAGTTGGGTCTTGCATTCCTCTAGCTCCTGGGACAGCCTAGTATTCTTCTCTGAAAGAACCTGCACATTAAAGATGATCCTTAAATCAGTTCTGCTAACTGTTTCAAGTCTCAGGGGCTACTGATACATATAAATTGCCAGATTTACTCACCCGTACATCCTTTACATACTGATTCGTGGCTCTGGCTAGACCATCTTGAGCAGCACGGAGGTACGCCTCTCCAGAATTAAAGGCGTCGAACGCCTCTGGTGAGAAACAAGCGTCGCGGAGTACGGCCCGGCGGCGCCTTGTTGGGGAATGTAGCAGAATTTTAGAATTTTCTACGCATCACCAAGATCAATCTATGGAGTCATCTAGCAATGAGGGAGAGAGGAGTGCATCTACATACCCTTGTAGATCGCGCGCGGAAGCGTTCAAGAGAACGGGGTTGATGGAGTCGTACTCGTCGTGATCCAAATCACCGATGACCAAGTGCCGAACGGACAGCACCTCCGCATTCAACACACGTACGGTTGGGAAGACGTCTCCTCCTTCTTGATCCAGCAAGGGGGAAGGAGAGGTTGATGAAGATCCAGCAGCACGACGGCGTGGTGGTGGATGCAGCAGGATCCCGCCAGGGCTTCGCCAAGCGCAAGCAGGGAGGAGAGGTGTAACGGAGGGAGAGGGAGGCGCCAAGAGCAAGGGTTGCGGCTGCCCTCCCTCCCCCCTCTTTATATAGGGGCCTTGGGGGCGGCCCTAGGAGATGGATCTCCAAGGGGGCGGCGTCCAAGGGGTGGCTTCCCCCCCAAGCCAAGTGGGGGCGCCCCCACCCCTAGGGTTTCCCAACCCTAGGCGCAGGGGAGGCCCAAGGGGGGGTGCACCAGCCCACCAGGGGCTGGTTCCCCTCCCAGTTCAGCCCATGGGGCCCTGCGGGATAGGTGGCCCCACCCGGTGGACCCCCGGGACCCTTCCGGGATCCCGGTACAATACCGGCGACCCCCGAAACCTTCCCGATGGCCGAAACTGGACTTCATATATATAAATATTTACCTCCGAACCATTCCGGAACTCCTCGTGATATCCAGGATCTCATCCGGGACTCCGAAGAACTTTCGGGTTACTGCATACTAATATCTCTACAACCCTAGCGTCACCGAACCTTAAGTGTGTAGACCCTACGGGTTCGGGAGACATGCACATATGACCGAGATGCCTCTCCAGTCAATAACCAACACCGGGATCTAGATACCCATGTTGGCTCCCACATGCTCCACGATGATCTCATCGGATGAATCACGATGTCGAGGATTCAATCAATCCGTATACAATTCCCTTTGTCAATCGGTACGTTACTTGCCCGAGACTCGATCGTCGGTATCCCAATACCTCGTTCAATCTCATTACCGGC
Organism: Triticum urartu; assembly: GCF_003073215.2. Classification (NCBI taxonomy): domain Eukaryota; kingdom Viridiplantae; phylum Streptophyta; class Magnoliopsida; order Poales; family Poaceae; genus Triticum; species Triticum urartu. The sequence continues at coordinate 1,939 of NW_024119141.1, forward strand.
AAGTCACTTTACTCGTGCTATAATGCATGATACCGTGATCAACCACTTGGTCACATCGAGCTCATTATGATGATGCATTACCGAGTGGGCCCAGAGATACCTCTCCGTCACACGGAGTGACAAATCCCAGTCTCGATTCGTGCCAACCCAACAGATACTTTTGGAGATACCTGTAATGTACCTTTATAGTCACCCAGTTACGTTGTGACGTTTGGCACACCCAAGGCACTCCTACGGTATCTGGGAGTTGCACAATCTCATGGTCTAAGGAAATGATACTTGACATTCGGAAAAGCTACAGCAAACGAACTACACGATCTTTGAGCTATGCTTAGGATTGGGTCTTGTCCATCACATCATTCGCCTAATGATGTGATCCCGTTATCAATGACATCCAATGTCCATAGTCAGGAAACCATGACTATCTTTTGATCAACGAGCTAGTTAACTAGAGGCTCACTAGGGACGTGTTGTGGTCTATGTATTCACACATGTATTACGATTTCCGGATAACACAATTATAGCATGAACAATAGACAATTATCATGAACAAAGAAATATAATAATAACCATTTTATTATTGCCTCTAGGGCATATTTCCAACAGTGATTATATCGTCTGAAATCATCGGTTATAACACAGAGTGTTAGCATGTTTTTTTAGTTCGTCAGACCATGAGAGTGTCTCGGTCACTTCCTACCAGACGGTGGGCTTTGGGGTTGCTCAAACTTCATCTATAACAGGGTGACCATGACGACAACTTTCAGGCACACCAAAAAGTTTGATGAGTGACCGGACAGCTCAAGAGTGGGATTTGCTCCTCCGACGATGGAGAGGTATTCTTAGGGACCTCTCGGTGTGACAACATCCATCGTCGTCTGGATAGACACAGGTGACTATGTCACGGGGATGCGGGAACACGTCGACGAGAAAGAAGAAATAAAATGGTAACGAGAGCAACAATATAGTGAGCATGGTGATGACTCAGGAGGATACAGATGCACATCGGGTTTCGTAAAGTATTGTGAAGAAAAGGGAACATCACATGATAACCAAAGTTTCACTCGAATATCATTCGTGTAATCATAGGGACCGATATGGATGTCCACAGTTCCGCTATCGGTCATTGAACGAAGGAGTATCATTCATGTCTATGGTTTACTTAACCTATGGGGTCACAAGCTTAAGGTAATCATGATCTATTGAGTGCTATTACGATGGGAGTGATGAGAATATATTTGTGGAATTGTTTCATTAATATCCATAATAGTTCCGAGAGGTTCCGGAAGCGTTTCGGGGTCATGAAAGGGTTTCGATGAATATCGGGTAATACCGGGTATTACCGATCAATATATATAGGTGGAAATGTTTCCGGGGATGTTAAATTATATATATAATGGTATTAAAATGTTTAGAACAAATATATATTTAATTTAATATCAATGTGCCTAATAAGGCCAAGAGGTGGAAGAAAACTTGGGCCATGAAGGCCCAAGTGGAGGTGGCGCCCCCCTTTCCTATTTGGGGGGCCGAATCCTGCTTGGAAGGGGAGTCCTACTCCCCCTCCCTTGGCTGGGCCCCAAGGGGCTCTTTCCCCCTTGGTGGGAGCCCCCTCTTAACCTATATATACTAGAGGATTTCTCCCTATTGGTACATAAGTTTTGGAGCCTCCTTTAGTTTATCTACTAGTACTAGTTCTAGTTTGTCCTAGTTGACTAATTAGAGCTAGCCCTAGCCACCTCTAATCCTCATAATTAGAAGCCTGATGTGGTTCTAATCTCCTCCCTCTAATTCTCCGGCAATGATTAGCTCTGGACGGTGAAGCGTTGCCAGATCGTGAAGACCGTACGCTTGCAACCAAGTAGAGAGGTCGTGCTTCTGGTGTTCTGTTCGAGGGATCATTCGAGGATGGTTCGCGGGATCATCATCAACGTTCGAGGGACTCCAAGTAAAATCTACACCAAGTCGTCTACTTCTGATTCTCTCCCGGAGTCGGTAACGATCGTTGATCACAACCCATTATGCATCTTCATATTGTTCCTGGGTGATTGCAGGGCGGATTTTTTTTGCTTTCTACTATGTTTCACAACATTGGCATCATGAGCAGGTTTATGACTAGATGCAGGTCGCGATCTAGATCGCAACTGATATGTGAGGGTTGATGTTCTTTCTATACTTCCCACGAGTGTTGCTTCGGTTCATTTCATTGGAGAATGATGTAGTTTTTCTACAAGGTTCTGACAATCGATCGGATCTGGCTGTCGACGATATGCTAACAGTTCCTTGTGCTACATCATAGTCGGGAATAGTGAACCATCGTGTACTCAAGAGGGTGCCGAAGATGGATGATCTTCTAGGGGGGTCACTCATATTGACGAAGATTAGTGTGGGGGATGAGACTTTTAATTAAGTCTCTCTTTCACACACCCCGAAATTTAATCTAGCAACAAGAACATTGCGTTGTTGTGCTTGCGTAGGTAGCTAGTCTTAATTGATAAAACTGGTTGACCACGTAAATAATTTTTTGCTAAAACCGATTAGAGGCGTCTAACTTGGTTTTGCAGGGTTTGCATATGATGTGGTATAGCCTTCGTCATGATAATGAGTTTATGTATGAGATGGTTATATGTTGTAATGTTAAGTGTCCTAGTTGGGAATAGAACCTTCGCATACACAAGAGGGTGCCGAAGATGGATGATCTTCTAGGGGGTCATGCGTATTGATGAAGTTTAGTGTGGGGGTGAGACTTTTAATTAAGTCTCTCTTTCACACACCCCGAAACTTAATCTAGAATCAAGAAGATCGCCTCGTTGTGCTTGCGTAGGTAGCTAGTCTTAATTGATAAAACTGGTTGACCACGTAAATAATTTTTTGCTAAAACCGATTAGAGGCGTCTAACTTGGTTTTGCAGGGTTTGCATATGATGTGGTATAGCCTTCGTCATGATAATGAGTTTATGTATGAGATGGTTATATGTTGTAATGTTAAGTGTCCTGCGCATCATGACATAATGGCTGGAGCCACGAGATTACCACCTTAATGTAAATATCATAGAGATAGGTTATAGGTGATGGTGGCGAGATGTACACAGAGGACCCCGACGAGGAGAAAGGTGTACCTGGAGCGGGACGAGGAGCTATAATTTCCTACCACGGAATTTCAGATTTTGGTGCCACCACAATGTTTCCTAAAATGGTTGCCACGAAAACATTTTCTGGGATTGCCGCCACGACAATTTTTTTAAAACGGTTGCCTCGGTAACAAAATATTGGCCGTCACGTCGCTTCAACCAGTGGCGGAGACACCGCCCAACGACCCTGGGCACTTGCCCGGGCTCGCTGGCTCGTCAACAACAGCGATCCACGGATTAATAAGGGGCTAGACCCTGTTCAGTACCTTGCTTTACCCGGGCAAAACAAAATTGGGCCTTCGTTTCTCAGGTTCACAGCCCAACCGAACAGGCCAGGCCGAAACAACTTCCGTATCACGACGCGAGAGAATACGCACGATCGACGGATGGATCGCTCAACATCCATGTCTCTTTGTACCCCTAAAAAAATTCATGTCTCTCTGTTTCTCGCAGGCGGCGAGCGCATGGACTGGTGGCTAGAACCCTAGACGGCTATAGACGCACTACTGGCGGTCAGCGGAGGTCAGGAACCTAGGCAATCTACTAGTCCCTCAAGGCCTCAACACCCCCTTTCTCTCATTTCGGCAGCTTCTTCGGTAAGAATCCTCCGTCGAAATTAAGGCTAGAGAATAATTCCCTCATGTCTGAATAATTAGTCTGGGCTAAGTATTCTCCATATATTATTCACTATTCAGACTGGCTCCATAAGTATTTTTCATTCTGATATCCATTGTACTGTCACTGTGTTTGATCTTCAGAACTGATGAACTAATGATATCTATTTAATATATGTTGTATAAATATTTTTCTTTCAGAACTAATGATATCTATGTCAATTTTGCACCTGTGTTAGCTAATCCCTTGGTTGAGTTGTCTTTCCAACCAAGAACTGTACTGAAGGGCCTGGCAGCACTTGATTCTGTTTTAGCTGCAAGGAAGTATCTACTTTAAAGTTATATAGATCAGATTTTGTCGATAAAGCTGATTTTCCTGAGCCTAAAATCCTTGTTCTGTCAATCGAAACATCTCATTTTATTTAAGTCTGCATGAATGTATTTTAGATTTGTCATTTTCTAAAGTTTTATGAATACTTTTGTTTTTCTGTCGAGCGCTAACAGGGAGCAAATTGTGATCTTATTTTAACTGGGAGCAAACTGCATAGCAAGATCAATAATGAATGGTTGAGTGACTTGATAATATGTTACAACGAGCGGCAGGTATTCAAGACAGTTGGTGATAAGGATATTATTCGAACATTTAATACAATGAGGTCTTGAAAAGGGCATTTGCCTCATGATTTTCTTTTTATTTTTCGGTGTTCGGTATGTTCCATCTGACCATTTCTATTCTTGCAAGCTTTTAATTTTTAATATATTCATATCTCAAAACTAAAATTATTGTAATTGTAAATCATTTTTTTTATCTTGTAGTGGCTTCTAGGGCTTTGGGAACATTGTGAGCTTGCCTCTAGGCAAGGCTTGTTGTATATCCATCTTTTGGCAAAAATGAACAAGGGGAGAGATGCTTTTGACCATGGTGGAAGAAACTGCACACTAAAATATGGTGACATCTGGTATGGAAGCTTTACCTATTTTTAAGATAGCTTTGTTTTTGTTGGCAACATAGCGAATTAGCCTTTATGCAAGGCTGGTTACATATCTTTTTTGTCAAGTCTCAACTTTACTTGGTCTATGAAACAGATAGTGATATATTATATGTTAGTTCACTTTAAAATTACATTTTATGTTACTATTATGTTTACTTTTCACTTAATAGTTATATTTTGCCTCCATGTGGATTTGTGATTCAGAAGTTTGGTGGTATATTATATGTTGTATATTCGAATACCTAATTTTTTATTTCTAGATTATACACTTAGGCTTAACTTGCCCAGGCTCCACAAAATTTCTGGCTCCGCCACTGGCTTCAACTGGAGATTGAAGACGATCATGGAGGACTCCCGGCGCCTAGGGCTATACCATATCAAACTATCATGAATTGCCTGAGATGTTTATCCCTTTTCCGTTTGCATCATTTGATTTCGCAGTAATCAATTATTAGGGTGATCTCTCACAGTAAATGTCAAGTTAAAAGATGCTCTTCCTAGTGTTGCAACTGTCTATAACACATAGCGTTCTAGAGTAGATCATGTACACATGAGTACAAACAGATCGTGAGGTGTAAGGCTTGGATGGTCAGACCATGCATGCAGATAGCACTTGGTTGTCTTGAAGTTCTAGCAGAATAGTTCCGAGCTCAAAGCACAAAGCATCGAAAGATGAACAAGAGTCATATGGAGATATGATCGGCAAAAGCTTGCCCACCGGTCAAAATTCTCGTCATCAGTGATGTACACATCAATGGATGAGAACTAGACCTAGGTCTTGAATCACTCACTATTAATTATGAGAGATATTAATTTGAGTGGGGGCGCACTTTAAAATTAAAATTTGTTTTAATGACTAGTGCAATATTAATTATGAATTATGTCTAAAATTATTTGTGTTTATCATTGTAGATTAAATGGCTCGCAATATGTTCAACTTCACCCCTATGCTTGAGAAATAAAAGTTGGCTGCAAATGGTGGAAACTGTGCGGATTGGATCCGCAACATGAGATTTGTTCTCATGAGTTCTAAAAAGGAGTACATGCTGGATCAACCCCTAGGTGATTCTCCCTCAAAGGATGCACCGCCAGAAGAAGTTGTTGCTTATACTGCTCATAGTGATGACTATGAGGCAGTCCAGTGTCTCATGTTAACTTGCATCGATCCTGAACTACAGAAGCATTTTGAACGATGTACCACTCAATTTATAATTGGGTCACTAGAAGTTCTATATAAGAAACAGGCAAGGACCGAATGGTTTGAATTAACCAAGGCCCTGATCGAATGCAAGATGAAAGAGGGTTCCTCAATGAGTGAGCATATAGTGAAGCTTGCTGGCTATGTTGATATACTTGCTTTACTGGATTTGGAATTCCGCCAACACTCAGTACATATACTATGCTTGCTTCACTCCCCTATCTTACGATGGTTTTATTATGAATTAAAACATGAACAGGATTGCAAACGATTTGTTTGCTATGCTCAAAATTGCGGAAGCTGGAATCCAGAAGAACAAAGAAGTGTTGATGGCCAATAAAACTACTAGTTTCAAGAAGAAGGGCAAGTCCAAGAAGAAATCTGCTGGTGCCAGTAAGACCATCTCTCAGAAGAAGAACAAGGGCGGAGCCTCTAAGGAGACCAAATGTTTCTATTGCAAACAGAAGGGTAACTTGAAGCAGAAATGGAAGAAATATCTGGCAGATAAGAAGAATGGTTCTTCCGGTAAAGGTATAAAAGTTATACAGAGTTAATGTTATTACTCTTTTTTCTATAAGTCTCAAGTATTTGATACTGATCGATTTCTCTCATTTGCAATCTTATGCAAGGACTACAGAAAGTTCACAAGTTGAGAAGAAATAAAGACGTGATGCTAGTCAAGGATGGTGATGGGATCTCTACACATGACTGGCTTTAGTTTTCAAGATTCATGTTAGGATCGAATAATAGTTATTACGTTCCAGAGTTGTATAAGACATTATATTTTGGATTATATGACGAATATTCTTACAAAGTTTTGAGCAATAGTTGTTAAAGTGATTATAAGAATATGTTTAGATTTACCTCAGATTTTTATGGTTTATTCATGAATCTTGATTTGAAATTTTGACATTAGTGCTAAACGTCTTGAGAAGACCGATGAGATCCACTTAAATGTGTCATTGCTTGTCTATATCGGGAAATAATCTTCATATGGATGAAGTATTGAATTCTCTTAATTGAGAAATCAGATAACATAATACATAGTAATGTATGAAGTCCAGTGAACAAAACAGGGCTTGGTGGATAATAATGCTTCATTAAATATTAGGTAAATATGATTTACTTATAAATAAAAACTAAAATATTTGGATAGTTCAAAGGAATTTTAGGATGACCAGCCGGATGCGGCCCTGTAGCGGCCCAACCTCAAATGATCAAGCCTCTATGTATCTGTTCCATCCCTGGATTATTATGCTGGCACACACAGTACATCAGTGTATATATCAAAGTGCAATCACATGTATAAATAATGTAAAACGGATATATACCTCATAAGTCTCAGCGGGAACAATCAAACGAGCGTGGAGTCCCTTCAACGCCAATGCCAAGTTGAGTGTAGACCGCAACCCTACAACATAACTCTTACTCGACATAGAAATTCCTGCAACATAAGACGTTCAACATAAGACGTTGCAGCCGTGTAGATTAGTACATTGAATGTACTGGCGAGTCACATCATGAGTATAATGAACCTATTTGTACATGCAATTTGGCTGGTGGAAAGGCTCTAAGTTTAACTTTGCATAATTCCATATCATAAAATAATTTATTCTACTACTACAAAAAATAAGCATAATATTGAGATGGCAACCCCAACTCAATCCATTCCTAAAGTTTATTTAAACCCAACTGAATAAATTAAGGGTGATGAGATCTCCCGACATTTCCACTACTAGATGCTCAAGATGTCTGTAACCGGGGACACAACTAATCGATTAGCTTGACACTATGCAGAGGTTTGCGCACTTTTCCCCACAAGATTCGACCACCTCCATGATCGGAAATAGTCTTTCGAAAGCGTTTCCCTCTTAACCCAGGGACAGGACGGTACACCTACTCATTCTACATCTTCTAGCCCATCCCGGAAGAGGTCACACTAACTACTCAACTAAGCCATAGCCCATATTGGCTTGTGGCTACACACGTAAGCTTCTAGACATGAAAACACATTTGGTCCCTTTGAGCCTGAGCGGGCATACCACTAGTAGTGCGCCACCATGGATTTCACATGCATGCTCCCATTATACTTTGCCACCATTCAAACCAATTTCCACCTAGGTAGTTCATTTAAAAGTCTTTGGTCCCGATTACTACTTTGTCACTCATGTCTCACCGTGAACGCTTCCCATTCCACGTCTACGTTAGCGAGGAAAAAATAATCTTACACGGTTGTGACAAAGGTTGTATACTTCAGGCCTAACTCCAATGAACTACTAGGTAAAAGCATAGCCATGTGGCATAAATTGCTACCATACAATCCTACCACAAAGGACTACGTGCATATAAAACATAGGTAATTAAAAGTATGGTCATATGTGAACTTGCCTTGGTAGTGGTTGTTCAACTCTACAGAATGATAGTAATTTGCTTCGCACTCTGGACAATCTATTGCCAAAGTAAATAAATGCATATAAGCAATAATTTCAAAGAACCAAAATAACATCCACAACAAGAAGACTCGGAAAAAACAAATGAAAATACGACACACTTAACCATCACAAAAAATATATATTCTATGTGCAAAACAACATGTGACATGGGGTTCCAAGATGTGACATGAACCAAAGTGCATACAAGTCATAGGAGTAAAACTATCATGGACAGATCCTAATTGTGTGAAAATATTTTGATAATGGTCCAAGTTATAGGATTTGGCTACGGTGACAAAGTGCAAAAAGAATCAATTCAAATGGAGTGATGGTTTAGGAGATATGGCCAAATAAAGTTTGAGTTCAAATTTGAGACTTGCAAAAGTTTGCAACGATGTGTTCTCTGGACAAATCTAATCAATACAAACAATTTGCTACTGGTTTCGTCTAATTTGGATCTACGGTTAAGAACTTGTGGCTAAACGAAGTTCAGGGATTAATGTATGATAAAAGTTACTGCATCTAGGTCCCTGGACACATGGCGGCCTGTGACTGGTTGTAAACTATCTGTTGCTTGTCTTATAGGGCGAACGGCCGATATATAAGAAAATGGGCTACCGTGGCTAAACTAGGTGAGCAGGCTAGTTTAAAATAAAACCCGTGGTTGTTTCCGCGCACTGGTTCAAATAAAAAAACAACCTAGACTAAGAAAAAAAGAACGAGGGGATGGGGCGCCTCACAGAGGGCAACGGCGTCGGCAGGGCGGCGGCTCCGGCGGGTTCCGGTGGCGGGGAAGTAGACGGAAAGGTGAGGCGTGTCATGGGCGTCCGGATGGTGGCGGCGGGAGGACGATGGAGCTCCGTGCTCCGGCGAGGGCGCGGGGTTGTCGGGGCATCGTTTTAGCGAGTCCTAGGGAATAAAAAGTGTGTCAAATCGATGCGTATGACACGGAAAAACAATTGAGGAAGATTTCATGGCTCGGGTGCGCCACCGGCGACAGAAACGATGGCGAGGTGCTTTGGCTCCAGCGAGATCAAAATGGCCAGGGTGACAGCTACTCGCAGCGTGGAGTTGTGCGATACGGCGAAGTGAACAAGGTCTCGGGGTTTTTATAGGCGAGGAGAGAGCGCGAGAGAGGCCACTGATAAGCTCCATCACGAGGACTCCGCCCGGCTATTGCGGGAGCACAGGAACATTGTCATCCCGAGCGGCGTGGCGGGAGGCTGGGAAAGATGGGGATCGGGCCCCACTAGTTAGTGGTGGTGGAGGGGGAGCGAGAGAGAGGTGACTGGCGGGTGAGCGAGGCAAAGGGAATCGGGCGCAGGGCTGCCTTGGGCCAGAAACGCGGCTGGTCGCGGGCCAAATGGTTGAGCGGGCCGGCTCGCACTGTGTGCGTGAGCGTGTGTTTTTCGTTTTTTCTTTTTTTTAATAGAGAAAAAAGTGGCCCTAAACAAATGCAAATTAATTACTAAAAATACAACATAATTACTAAAATCATTTATGAACATCTAGAGCACAATGAACATTAATTTAAGCACAGAAGATTTTTAAAATATTTTCTAATGAAGTTAATGCACTTTTGGCAAATAAAATAAATACCAAATAAAATCCAAATAATATTCTAATGAATTTTCCAACTCCTTTATGTTTGAGGAAGTCATTTTATCCTCTCTCTTTTTAGGAGAAAATAGTTTGCATAAAAACTAAATAGATCAATATTCATTGAATTCAAGAAATAGACATGCAAATGATTTCAAACATTTTTAAAATAACTTCTATTGGTTTCATAATCCATCTCCATATTTTATTTCTGATATTTGAAGGAGTCATATTTCCTTCTCTCATCATTTTATTTGAATAAATGGAAATTATTTTGAAACTCAAAATGGAAAACTTTTCAAAAGTGAACCAAATGAAATTCAAGAGTGCTCCTCATCACTTCCCACTCTATTTCATATCTCTCTTGAAAATCCTTGAGTGGCATAAAGTTTTTGAGTTGGATTATTTCAAGGAATTCAAATCTTTTTTCTCAAAACCCGTTTTCATTTCTTTGATGGAAGAAGTCATGTCATCTTCACTCTAGGGTTTTGTGTTTGAATTGAATTTGAATTCATGGAGATCAAAATGAAAGATGAAAGTATTGGGAAAGTCATTTTGTTCCCTCTCATTTAACTTTCAAAAAGTTTGAATTTCCACTCAGTTTCACACAAACAATCATAATTACTAATTTAGTATAGCATTCCAACCACCCCTAAAATGAATCTCTTCTTCAAGATCCGGAGAGGCTAGAAAGAAGGTTAGGTTTGGGGGGAGGGGGTATTCTTGAAAATCCATTGTCACAAAGGTCTGGGGTGCTACCACCCTTAAAACTAAGGTTACAATTCCAACAAAACTCATGTACACAATCTTTAGGGTTGAAAATGTTGGTCTTCTCATATCTTCGAGATAGATCCTACAGTGAGGCTATTCCGGTGGGGGCATAACTTTTCCTTGGATTCTTTAGTTCTTTCATCATGGTAAGGGTTCTTCTAAGACTGAGTCTTCTTAGCTGACGAGTCTGTTGCCAATACTAAATTACTACCGAAAATCTCATGGTGGTCAACAATTACTGGTTCCTCCTACATGAAATTGGTCTGGGTTGAGTCTCACTGTATAATCTATGATTGGCAATGGGTGCATGTACATGGTTTCCATCGTCCTGCCATTCTAAGGCTTTTGGTTTGTCGTGTCGACACTCTTCTAGGGTTTAAAGGCTCTCTGATTTTCCATAAACATATGATAGTTCATGATAGAAGTCTCCGGTATGGCGGCCAATCTATCCCGTACGTGAGCCATTACCACATACGTAGATAGTGAATCATGTATTCTAACACTTGGGCATCCTCACAATCATTGCAGAACTCATCTTCTCCACAAACTGGGTTTGGGTAAATCCATTGGTTCTTCAAGCCAAACAAAACCTCTATCATTTCTTCCCAACTCTCGGGTTTACGTGACCTCCTATGGAATGTCTACTGATTTAATCACAGCTTCTGCCAGAATTCTTCCTACAACAAGGTTGTGCTTGCTCCTTTTCAAATTTTGGGTCATGTGGGTTATGGGCCCACTTCAACACTTGTATATCCTTAACTCATCCTTGGAGTTACTATTGTTCCATACTCCAACACTACATCTCCTTTAAATCTGATAGTACTTCATTCCTTCATACTTTTGGGGTAACCATCATAACTAAAACAAAACTCCAACTCATTTTGTCCAAACTCCACCGTGTAGAATACATTTTCCTTTTGATCGGTCTAGTGTTCACATAGGGTATTACCATTAAAATAAAATGTATCGGTTCATCCTTTATTCTCTTCATAAACCAGTACTCAAAAATTAGATTCTAGAAGTACTTTATTACAAATGTTGCCATCCACATAGTTCTATTTGGTCGAGCATTACTTCCATCTTTATTCATTTGCCCTTCTTGAAGACTCTTAAGTCCAACTGGAATTATGCGATGTGATCCTTGAAACCATCGACCTTTTGCTTCATCATGGTGGCCATGAGCTTCATCTCCATCACCTCTGCATGCACCTCTCTCAGGTATTCCTGAGTATGATGGAGTCTTGCTTCTAGTATTTCTCCAATCTGACGTATGGCTTTGTGACGCCCCCGATTTGACTGTACACTAATCATGCATGCAAATGTGTACGACCAAGATCAGGAACTCATGGGAAGATATCACAACACAACTCTAGACACAAATTAAAATAATACACGCTTTATATTACAAGCCAGGGGCCTCGAAGGCTCGAATACAAATGCTCGAAGGCACAAGAGTCAGCGGACGCAACAATATTTGAGTACAGACATAAGTTAAACAAGTTTGCCTTAAGAAGGCTAGCACAAAAGTAGGAACGATCGAAAAGGCGAGGCCTCCTGCCTGGGACCTCCTAACTACTCCTCGAAGTCGAACTCCATGTAGAATCATCCTCGGGATCCTCTGGCTCCTGGACTCCATCATCTGGTCGCAACAACCGGGTACAGAAAGGGGGAAAAGGGGGAGCAAAGCAACCGTGAGTACTCATCCAAAGTACTCGCAAGCAAGGAGCTACACTACATATGTATGCATTGGTATCAAATGGAAAAAGGGTTATCATATGTGGAATGAACTGCAGAATGCCGAAATAAGAGGGAGATAGCTAGTCCTATCGAAGACTACACTTCTGCTAACCTCCATCTTGCAGTAGGAGAAGAGAGTAGATGGTAAGTTCACCAAGTAGCATCGCATAGCATAATACTAACCGATGACCCTCCCTTCGTCGCCCTGTGAGAGAGCGATCACCGGTTGTATCTGGCACTTGGAAGGGTGTGTTTTATTAAGTATCCGGTTCTAGTTGTCATAAGGTCAAGGTACAACTCCAAGTCGTCCTGTTACCGAAGATCACGGCTACTCGAATAGATTAACTTCCCTGCAGGGGTGCACCACATAACCCAACACGCTCGATCCCATTTGGCCGGACACACTTTCCTGGGTCATGCCCGGCCTCGGAAGATCAACACGTCACAGCCCTACCTAGGCACAACAGAGAGGTCAGCACGCCGGTCTAAATCCTATGGCGCAGGGGTCTGGGCCCATCACCCATTGCACACCTGCATGTTGCGTACGCGGCCGGTGAACAGACCTAGCAACCTCCATTACAAAGGAAGTTGCGTTACGCGATCCAACCCGGCACGCGCCGCTCAGTCGCTGACGTCACAAAGGTTTCGGCTGATACCACGACGTCGAGTGCCCATAACTGTCCCCGCATAGATGGTTAGTGCGTATAGGCCAGTAGCCAGACTTAGATCAAATACCAAGATCTCGTTAAGCGTGTTAAGTATCCGCGAACACCGACCAGGGCCAGGCCCACCTCTCTCCTAGGTGGTCTCAACCTGCCCTGTCGCTCCGTCTCAAAGTAACAGTCGGGAGCCGTCGGGAACCCAGGCCCACCACTACCTGGGTGGAACCACCTGCCCCTTCAGCCCCCATCTCCGAACAGTATCACAGGTAATGTAACAGTGTAAAGTATATAATATATGCCCGTGATCACCTCCCGAAGTGATCACAGCCCAGTAGTATAGCATGGCAGACGGACCAGAGTGTAGAGCCACTGATGATAAACTAGCATCCTATACTAAGCATTAGGATTGCAGGTATGGTATCAACAGCTGTAGCAACAATGGCAGGCTATGCATCAGAATAGGATTAACAGAAAGCGGTAACATGCTACACTACTCTAATGCAAACAATATAGAGGAGAGTAGGCGATATCTGGTGATCAAGGGGGGCTTGCCTGGAGGCTCTGCAGATGAAAGGAATCTTCGGAAGCGTAGCCGTAGTTGAACACCAAAGCATCAATGGTCTCGGGGTCTATCGTGGTATCGGAGTCTACCGAAAAGAAGCAACAAAGGGGAAACAAATAAATAACAGAGCAAACAATAGCATCACAAAATATAACAAGGCAATACGCGGTGTCAGGGTGAGCTAACGCGAGGATAAGTGATACCGGCGAAGGGGAAAACAACCGGAAAAGTTTTCCCGGTGTTTCGTGTTTTCGAACAGACGGACCGGAGGTGTGGTTGCAGGTTCGCTATGCTAGGGACGTATGGCGGACGAACGGACTTCATATCCGGGTTCGTCTTGAAATTCTGAGCAACTTTCATATATAGATTATTTTCATCTGAGTTACGGTTTATTTTATATGATTTATCAAAGTTTATTGCATTTTCTGAAATTTCTAAAATTGTTTAATACGAGTTGACTAAGTTAGTTTGACTAGTCAAAAGGACATGTGTGGCCCACATGTCATAGAATATTTACCTAAACAAATAAATAAATCTAACTTATTTAAAGAGGGGGTCCTACATGTCATCTACCACTAGACTAATCTTAGCATTAAAATAGCCCTAACTAAACCTACTGCTAATTAACAAGAGCCGGCCGTATGTGCCAGAGCACAGCCAGCCGCAGTGCTCTCGCCCGCACACAGGCGCCGTGGCCAGAGCTAGCCGTCTCTGGGAGGTAAGGGTG
>NW_024119142.1:0-13785 GCF_003073215.2 Triticum urartu
GCTGCCCGATGAAGGTGGAGCGGGGCGAGGTACCAGAGGGAAGAGAAAGGTGGGCATCAGGGGCGCTTTGCCGCCCATGGCGAGGTCGGGGTGGCCTACCTCGTCGTGAGGTGCAGGCGCGCGGGAGGAGGGGTGCGGGTGCCCGGGATGGCGCCTGCGGGGGGCATGGCGGCATGGTTTGACCAGGGCCGCCTGGATCCTTCACCGGAGCGCCGTCGGAGGAGAAGGTGGCGTGGATTGGAGCCGCGTAGCCTGGGAGGATGGGGTGGTCGGGGCGTCGTGGTGGTCGGAGCTCCGTAGTAGTTGGCGGCGTCGGGGGAGTGGGTCGTGGGTGAGGAAGAAGGTAGTCGGGATGGGGTGGGGGAGGTGCAAACGGATAAGGTCTGGACGTGGGGGGGTGGGGGAATTTTCTTTTGTTGATAAAATGAGGATTTCAATGATAGTTACCTTGGTATGCCTACAGACATGGGTAAATCTCTAGCCAAGACTTTTAAGTTCCTTCCTGATCGTGCATGGAGGAATATCTTTGGGTGGTCTGACCGCCCAATCTCTAGAGCTGGGAAAGAAGTATTGTTAAAATCTATTGTCCAGTCTATACCGACTTTTATTATGAGTTGTTTCCAGCTTCCTAGGGCCACTTGTGAGAAGTTTCGTCAAATTATTGCCGACGAATGGTGGGGTAGAGAAAATGGTAAGCGGAAGATGCACTGGCGTTCATGGGATTGGCTCACTACTCCCAAGGCTCTTGGGGGGATGGGTCTCCGTGACATGGCCTTGTTCAACCTTGCAATGTTGGGAAAGCAGGGATGACGCCTACTGACGGATCCAAACTCACTATGTGCACGGGTCCTCAAAAGGCGGTATTTCCCCAACTCTGACTTCTGGAACACTTCGGCTACGAGGAGAGCTCCGGCTACTTGGCGTAGTATTCTGGCGGGTCGTGACTTGCTAAAAATGGGTGTTCGCTGGGGCATTGGTAATGGCGAAAATGTTTGCATCCTTTCGGATCACTGGATACCCTCGACTCTGCCACAACTCCTGCATCCTATCTTGCCAATCCCTGCTAATGCCAAGGTGGAATGTCTGAT
Source organism: Triticum urartu (assembly GCF_003073215.2). NCBI lineage: Eukaryota > Viridiplantae > Streptophyta > Magnoliopsida > Poales > Poaceae > Triticum > Triticum urartu. Next base: position 1,089 of record NW_024119142.1, read on the forward strand.
TGATGATTCAGGTTCCTGGAATGCTGAAACTGTCAGGGCTTTTTTCAGAGATGATATTGCTACTGAAATCCTTAGTATACCAATCAGCAAAAATGGTGAAGAGGATCTTGCCTGCTGGTCGTTCACCAAATATGGGGAGTATATGGTGCGTTCGGCATACAATATGGCACGCTCTGTTTGTGTTCTGGGATCTCACAGTAAGTGTGGCACGGTCAGTGTTCTAACAGTTGGGAGGAAAAATCTCGGAAAGCTTTGTGGTCGATAAGGGTGCCCAATAAAATGAAGGTGGCGTTATGGCACTTTCCACATGATTGTCTTCCGTCCGGGGCTCAATTGCAGCGGCGCCATGTACCTGCCTCGGAGCTGTGTTGCTTCTGTGGTCGGCTTGAAACTGTGGAACATGCGATCCTGTTCTATCCACATGCCAAGGTTGTGTGGGATGCGATCAAGAATTGGTCAGGCATCAAGCTTAATCAATCCAGGTTTAACAACACCAAACTTTGGCTGTTTGATTTTCTTTCTAATGCCTCTAATAGGGAAGCTACTGTTCTGGCTGTGACCTTTTGGCATATTTGGGAGGCCCGTAATTCTGCCAGGAATAATCCTGAAGTTCCACACCCTCGTCATACTATCAACAAAATCATAGCATACTCAGAATTGATTATGCAGAGCACCTCGACAGCCATGTTCCTGCCAACAGGCGTGAGTCCTCTTTGTCAAGTTCCACTTGGACTCCGCCGCCGTCAGGTTCGATTGTTATCAATTCAGATGCTGCTGTTTTTTCAAATACTAACATGTCAGGTGCCGGTGTGGTCGCTTTGGACCATCAGGGTAGCTGCATAGCGGCTTGTAGCGAACCCATTCAGGGTGTCTTGGAGCCGGAATTGGCAGAGGCCCTTGCTTTACGGAGGGCAGTGTACCTGGCTAGAGATGAAGGTTTTTCCAAGGTTATCTTTGCCTCTGACTGCCAATCGCTGGTGCATAGGATCAACTACTCCGGAATTGATCGCTTGGTCATTGGGTCAGTTGTTAAAGATATCAAACTCGCTTCTCGTGGCTTTGTTTCGGTACTGTTCAAGCATGTTCGTCGGCAACTTAATATAGCGGCTCATATGTTAGCTAAGTCTTGTAAGAACTCTTCTAGTCTAGTTGTTTTTCATTCTGCTCCTGGTTGTATCCGGGAGACTATGTGTAACTTTGTTATGTGATCAATAAAGCCGACGTTCTTTCAAAAAAAAAAACGTGCAGGGGTCTAGCGAGCTCGGGTCAATATCCGTGAGCAATGGGTCAAACCAGCGCAAGGTTACATGAAAATCAATGTTGATGGGGCGACGGTAGGAAGACATGGTGATAAGAGGTGTTGCGGCTGCTATATGCCGGGACCATCTTGGTAACTAGGTAATTTCCCCACGTGTTGTTGCGGGAATATAAAGATTAATTACAAATGACTTATATATGAAGGAAAAGATCTAAATAAAAAACTACTAATTTTAACATATAAATATTCCGTACATGCATTTTGTGTAAATCAGGGCATTTCACAATCTTTAGGAAGTAAATAAATTAAATAATTATCTATTCTACTACATATGTCCAGTGACAAAAATAAACATATTGGTTTGCATGGGCTGAAAAAAATTGTAATGTATTATGAGGTGGGATGCTTGCATGTTAAGAGAATTAGTGATGATGAAATAATGTTTGCATGGACTGAGAAACATTGTTAGTGGATGCTGACGTGACACACTTGGTGAGATGGATGGCTTGCATATTGAGAGAATTAAAAGTAGTGGGGATCAACTATTTAAGTATTATAGATTACTTGGGCTCATTGTCTATAACTTATTTGGGTATTAACGACGTGCCAACCTAGGAGGCCATGGCATGCCACGAGGCTTTGGCGTTGGCCAATGATTTGGACATTTCTCAGGTCTTTGTATTTTTGGACTGTGCTACAGTGATTAACGATATTGAGACGAATCAAGGAGGAAAACATGCAGCAATATTCAGGAGATCCGTTCTAGCAAGTTAGATTTTTTGGAGTGTGATTTCATGTATGGGAGAAGGTCTAGAAATTATGGGGCTGATAGCATAGCTAAAATTTCTTTATCTCTAGGTGTAGGTAGATATGTGTGCTTCCTTCAACCACATGATATTGTAGTGATTCCGTAGAACTTGTTTGAATAAAGAATCGTTGTACCCCTAAAAAAACATGTGCTGGCCGAACAGAACACTCCCGATGGCCCGAGCTCTCAACATACTACTTGTCCACGGAGATTTGGAAACATAACTGGTTGCCCAGAGATTATAGCATGCGGGCGATTGTTGCTATTGCGCCTAACCTGCCAACATTCGTTAGTGACCTTATTCTTTCAAATATGGAGGTGTGGGATCAACAGAAGATAATTCGACATTTTATTGCTTTTGATGCCCAAGCAATTTTATCTATTCCTTTGTGCACCAAACAGATGGAGGATTACTGGTCTTGGAATTTTGAAAAGAAAGCAGCTTTTTCTGTTCGATCCGCTTACTGCATGCTTATTCATATACAAAATTCAGATGGGAAGCTTGGTTGGAGGAGGGAGAGCGGGAAACTCAAATTCTGAGCGTAATAAGAAGAGTTGGACGGAGATGTGGAAGGTGCAGGTTCCTTCAAAAATTAAGATATTCCTATTACTATTAGCCCAGCAATCTTTGGCAACGACAAATCTTCTACCTCGCCGCCATATGGCCACATCGTCTTGGCGGTGCCAGGAATCGAATCATGTGTGGTCAACTGAATGTTGTGTAGTCAGATGCATGCATTTATAAAAAAAATGGCATGATTTCTACTTGATGTATATAGGTTTTGCAAAACGTTGTGTAGTCAAATGACTACCCAGTCCAAGTGTGGCTTCGCCACTGATCGTCTAGCTATGGATTGTGCGGCGCTGCAGACTCATGGCAACATTCTTTGCTCGATTGTACTATGGCCTGTTGTGTCTGGGCTCTCGCCGATCAAGATTGGGTGCTGGCAGTTGCTCGAACCAGAGAGCCTAATGCTCGGCGTTGGATATTTTCACTGATGGATACACTTCCGGATTCAGAGTTTGTGCTCTTCGTGACCACTCTCTGGGCGATTTGGCACGCCAGAAGGAAGGCCTTGCACGAGAACGAGTTCCACTTTCATAGTCCGCAGTCAACTCACTTTTTTATCCACCAATTTCTGGTTGATTTGCATGCTTCAGTACCATCTGATGTACTCCTTCCGGTCCTTTTTAGTCTGCATATTAGAATTCTCTGAAGTCAAACTTCACAAAATTTGACCGTATTTATATGAAAAAAATATCAACATCTGTCATGCTAAAGTTATATAATATGAAACTTTAAGTCATGACACATCTAGTGGTATTGATTTTAGATTGTAAATGTTGGCACTTTTTTTTACAAAATTTGTCAAACTTTACGAGGCTTGACTTCAGTCAAATTTTATATGCGAACTAAAAAGGACCGAGGGAGTACCTCTACGGCAAGGTGCTTGTATGTCTACCACGCATGTCCGGTGGATCCCACCAGCAACCGGCGTTGCGAAGATAATGGCCGATGGCGCTGTTTCGAGGGGCTCTAATACTGTTGCCTTTAGTGCAATTTGCCGGGACTCGACAGGCTTATGGCCTTGTTTGGATCCCGCTGCTTGTGGGCTAATTAATGGGATATTAAGAAATTAACTCCCCGTTGCATGTGGGGAGACTCAGGGGCTGTTTGGTTTGAGACTAACTTAGTCAAAGGTTGCCACAACTAAGGTTAGGCAAGTTTGATCAACTTAGGTGAGTGTTTGGTTCAAGCCACATTTTAGTCAAGGCACACTTGGGCCTCACATGGCATATACACAAAAAATGTGGCAAAATTTCCTTAGGCTTGCCAACTTGTGGCTCTCATTTTGATGAATTAACCTTAGGCAAGCTTGATAAAAATGTATGGCAAAATGTGGCAATGCTAGTCCTAGAACCAAACAGCCCCTCAACGAAAAGATAAGTATACAAAATTTCATATTAAATTACTTAGAGGAGGGAAGGACAAGATGCCCAACAGACAGGCCCGTGAATTTGATCCAGAAAACGGGAACACACACGTTCAAGCCGGCAGCTTAGCAGCGACGCCGGGCGGCAAGACTGTCGATCACACATCCCGCGTCTTGCTCCTGCTCTCCGCAAAAGATGTTTTCCTCGCAAACAAAGTGTTGGATGTATGCATTGCACCTTGATCATGTGCATGAAATGTATATTTTGATAGTAACTAATATGAGCTACTTTGTGTTTTCGTTACTACCAAATGTCATTATGTGCATGATCATTTTATTTTGAATATGTACATAGAATAATTACTCACACAGCTAATCATGTCTGTAAAACTTGAGGCCTATCAGGAGTAAATATATCTATCACTGCATTACTTGGAGCTAACATATGTCATTATTTTGATCCGTGTCTAATAATAAAAATTTTAATCAAAGGAAAATAAGGTGAGGCAGAAACAACGGATTGGGACTTACAATGCAGTAGTGCACTAGGTAAATTCTCGAATACGACACAAACTATCAAATTTATTTATACCGTTGCAATCGATTGCGTTGCTCAGGAAGCCGGAAGGAGAACAAGGCGCCGAACCAAAGTTTTTCTCTCGATGTGGCAGCTTGTGCTTCTGTCGGTCCCACATGTAAGCCAGTTGTGCAACGATGACATGGCTAATCTGCTGATGTGGATAAGCTGCATGTTAAGAAAAATAACATGATGGGAATGAACTATTTAGATATTATAGATCCATAGAATTACAATTCGGAGAAAGGAGGAGCTCATGAAAGCAGGGTTATAAATATGATGACCAAAGTCATTGCCTTAGGATTAACCATGTTTATCATGAATAAATGGGCAAGGTAGCTATTATCAACGACAATGGCGAGGATGAGAGCTGGTAATATGGATGGGTCGCCGTTTGAGGACGTGCAAGGATTTTTTTTCTCCCGTTGTAACGCATAGGCACATTTTCTAGTAGATGTTTTATTAGCTGAATGATGAAGTGTTTTCACCCCCTAAAAAAAATAATCGATCGTAGACATGCTTTAGGATCGATTCGATCGACTCAGCCCAGCGTCTACGAACTACCACCTCGCCTCATCGTCTGTTCCCTACGGCGGCACCGGCACGGCCACATGCCCACTCTCACTCCCATGGCCACGTGGCCAGTCGGCTAGGCATACGGCCGCAGGCCCGCATGAGCAGACGACGCCGGATCTAGCGCATGCGGGCACGCGCACCGCCAGAACTTAGCACTGTGTACACAGGTGATCAACGCCCCTAGCTCTATAGTACGTTAAAATTCACTTTTACAGTAATATTGTTCATTTCACAACTCTTATCATGATTTATATGAACTTGTATCCACTTAAAATAATTGGTAAAGGTGGGGCATTTTCTAGGGTTTTAACTCGCTATTAGGGTATACTTCATTCAACTACAACAGTGTTTCATCCGCAAAAAAAAAACCCGAACTACAACAGTGTTCATGTTGTGTAATTTGTGTTTATTAAATGCAGGTATAATATGGAGAGAAAGAAACGTAAAAGGTCACCAATGATCAAGTAGTTGAGTATTTCATGGCTCAGAGAAAGAGAATGTATACTAAAGGTAATTCTCATTTTTTTAGCTATTTAACTACCTTCATTCAGGCATTTTATTATTTTCTACTTGAAAGTTCCATTCTGCTTTTTTATCTTGTAGGTCACTGAAACTTGATGTTTGATTATGTATTTTGGAATTTTAAAATGCAAGACCTCATTTTCAAGTAAATTTGAACTTTGTTTCATCATTATATTATGCTACATTTTATTTTTATACATCGGCTTGTATTATATCTGACAATTTGTGCTAGAGGTTGTGAAGCATACCTTAATTCAATACAACATTACTTGGAAATTTTATACCATGCTAAAGTAGTGCATCAGGGTAACATTAGCTCCAAGTCTGCCTTGGGAGGGGGAACCGATTGAAAGGCACCGCTACACCATCACCTTGATCAAGGTGGCTACAACATCGATCACCATCATCATCATCATCATCATCATCATCATCATCCACACCCTCGACATCAATCTGTTCATCCATCCCTTCGTAATACGTACCAAACCCTAGTGTGTGTTACATTCATCACTTATTGCCATGAACATCTTGATGATGTTTGTTGTTGCTATGGACAAGTAACCACCTAGTTCTCGGGGATATGGAGGAACACTAGTATGTCTATGAGCCGAACGCCGACAATATACAAGATTATCTTTATATGATGTGTTAATTATTCTTCGTGATGTTGTGTGAAGTCGACTCACAACATCTGCCTAGCTATATGGACTTGAAGGATTTCAATATCTGAGGGAAGCGGAGATGAGGAGGTATTGCGGTGATAGAAGCTACCACCCTCCATTGTGGAACTTATTAGATAGGGGAATAACAGAGACCGCCTTGAGCCGCGTCCATGGGAGAACCTCAATCATTATTTCCTTTATCCGGTAGGGGAGGAATAGTGATGGTGTGTGTGATACAGAGTTGCGGTAGTATGCACATATTTTTACTTGCCTACTTGGCTCCGCCCACACATAAAAACATATACTATGTATTGGTTATCTGAACCTAGAATTGTGGATTTGCATAATTAAGTAACATACATACTAGTGGTGATCTAGGATTATCTCAGTATGTCTTAGTCCTACTGCAGATTTCACCGCTCTCATTACTCTCCCGCTCTTTACCTTTTACCTTCACACTTTAATTCTTGTCACAACAATCTTGCAATATTTCTGCTTTCGCGCCACTTTTTCTTTGAATCGCAATTAACTTGTAGGCACATTTCGATAAACCTCTATAAGACTCAAGGGCCATTTCTTGTCTCTATGTGGGATTTTTACTCTTACTTCGAAAGCAATTACAACCAGCCTGTGCAATTGCACGACATCATGAGATAAGGTTGAATCTTGTGGATTCTACAAGCAATTTTGATTTGAATGCTGACCCACAACTTGTATGTATTCCCTTGTCATTTTAATACCTCTGTTCTTCTAATACTAATGTTGTTCGTTGTGAACTTTATGGCAAGTTTTATAAGAGGCAAGTATCATCTTGTTTCCATCCTCCAGGCTTCCATTAGGTTAGTTGCAGATCTGAATTTGATGGTGATAATTAACATGTTGAGGAAATCATGCTCAGTTTCAAGGGTGGCAATTTACCTATGTGTTTGAAGGCTTGAGATGTTGGTCCTGGTCATAATATTCAAGGAAATATGTTTCCTGCTTATGAGGAAGGAAATGGTGCTCACGGTAACCGTAATGATGGCCCAAATGTTGTCCTTGACATTTTTGTCGATGATGTCATTGCCCTCGATGGTGGATCCGGGGACGCGCGTGCCTATGAAGATGGAGAAGGCATCCCAGTCGTGGCATATCGATCCCTGCTTGGCGGCCTTGGGGTGGTGGACTAGTGGTGATGATTCCACTTGCATCCCTTTTTATCCCTTGTTTTTGCTCAATAGTCATAGGATTTTCAGAATTAATAGCGGTCATGCGCCCTCTTTTCCTGATTTCACCGTTCCTAAAAGAAGAAGTATATTTTGAGCATTGATTGAAAAAACATATTTTCTGGGTGAAAATCATGATAATGGATATCATAATAACCTTCCATACGAAGAAAATATCAGGTGGGACGAAAACCAGCCACGTAGGACGTTCCAAAGGGGAAGACGACATGTGGTATGAGCATAGACATTCGTACTGACACTCGTATGTACGACACTTCCTTCCCCTTGGTTGAGTACTTAAACCTCGTGTGATCGGATTTCGGGGAGGACGAACATAGAGGTCAGAACCAGAAAACCTCACCTCTGAAAGGGATTCAGGGGCAGAATTTGTAGAAGGGCACAACTACGCCTCCATCTCGATCAAGGAGAATATGACAATGATCTTCTACATCACCATCATTGATGACCCACAAGTATAGGGGATCAATTGTAGCATTTTCAATAAGTAAGAGTGTTGAACCCAACGAGGAGTAGAAGGAAATGACAAGTGGTTTTCAGCAAGGTAATGTCTGCAAGTGCTGAAATTGTAAGTAACATAGTAGTTTGATAGCAAGGTAATTTGTAACGAGTAAGTAATGATAGTAGTAGCAAAAGTGCAGCAAGGTAGACCAATCCTTTTGAGGCAAAGGACAAGCCAAAATGGTCTCTTATAATAAGCAAAGCATTCCTGAGGGTACATAGGAATTTCATCTAGTCACTTTCATCATGTTGATTCAATTCGTGTTCGCTACTTTGATAATTTGATATGTGGGTGGACCTGTGCTTAGGTGTTGTTCTTACTTGAACAAACCTCCTACTTATGATTAACCCCCTCGCAAGCATCCACAACTATAAGAAAAGTATTAAGAATAAATTCTAACTATAGCATTAAACTTTTGGATCAATCAGTCCCTTACGGAATAGCGCATAAACTAGGGTTTAAGCTTCTGTCACTCTCGCAACCCATCATCTAATAACTACTCCATAATGCATTCCCTTAGGCCCAAATATGGTGAAGTGTCATGTAGTCGATGTACACATGACACCACTAAGGGAATCACAACATACATGCTATCAAAATATCGAGCACATATCAAGTTCACATGATTACTTGCAACATGATTTCTCCCGTGACCTCAAGAACAACAGTAACTACTCATAAGTGATAAACATGCTCAAGATCAAAGGGGGTGTTAAATAGCATAATGGATCTGAACATATAATCTTCCACCAAATAAACCATATAGTAATCAACTACAAGATGTAATCAACACTACTAGTCATCCACAAACACCAATCTATAGTTCTGGTACAAAGATTAAACACAAGAGATGAATTAGGGTTTGAGATGAGATGGTGCTTTTGAAGATGTTGATGGAGATTGCCCTCCCCAAGATGGGAGAGTTGTTGGTGATGATGATGATGATTTCCCCCTATGGGAGGGAAGTTCCCCCGGCGGAATCGCTCCGCCGGAGGGCAAAAGTGCTCCTGCCCAAGTTCCGCCTCGATACGGCGGCGCTCCATCCCAAAAGTCCTCTCTTATTTTTTCTAGGTCAAAATGACTTATATACGAGAAGATGGGCATCGGGGGTGGGCCGAGGGGAGCACAACCCACCAGGGCACGCCTGGGCTCCCTGGCGCTCCCAGGTGGGTTGTGCCCACCTGGTGGGCCCCCTCTGGTACTTATTGGCTCCAATATTCCTCATATATTTCATAAAAAATCCCCGTAAAGTTTCAGCTCATTTGGAGTTCTGCAGAATAGGTGGCCTGACGTAGCTTTTTCAGGTCCAGATTTCCAACTACCGGAATTCTCCCTCTTTGTGTGTACCTTGCATATTATGAGAGAAAAGGCATTAGAATTACTTCAAAAAGCATTATTATGCATAAAGACATCATAAGTAATAGTAGGAAAACATGATGCAAAATGGACGTATCAATCATCCACATCCTCGACATCAATCCCTTCATCCATCTCTTTGCAATGTCGAACCTAGTGTGGATTCATACACCTCTTACATTAATTCACCACTTATTGCCATGGCCACCTTGATTATGCTTGTTGTCTCTACGTACGAGTAAACCTACTAGTTCTTGGGGACATGGAGGAACCCTAGTATATTTATGAGTTGAACGTCGACATATATATGATTATCTTTATATGTTGTGTTAATTATTTTTCATGATGTTGTGTGAAGTTGACCTCAGAACATATGCCTATATGGACTTGAAGGATTTAACTATCCGAGGGAAACGAAGATGAGGTGGTATTGTGGTGCCACAAGCTAGCATCCTCCTTCGCTGAACTTAGATAGGGGAATAGCGGAGATCGCATGGAGCCATGTCGGTGGGGGGGGGGGGGGGGGTGTCCTTAATCACTGTTGCCTCTATCATGTAGTGGAGGAACAATAGTGGTGTGTCCGATATAGAGCTGCAATAATGGCAGGTACATGTACTTTGCTCTGCCCCACACATAAAAACATATAAAGTGGATTAATTAGTTGACACAGAACTGTGCATTTACACAATTAACTATCATACATACTATGGTGATCTTGGACTCCCTAAGAATGCCTTAACCCTACTACAAATTTCATTGCTCTCTTGTTCTTTACTTTTACTCCTTCTCACTTTAATTCTCAGAACTATCTTGCAATATATTCCCTTCAGTGTCACTTTTGCTCTGAGTCACAATTAATTAACTCGCAGGCTCATTTCTATAAACCTCTATGAGAGGCAAAGACCATTTCCTAGATCTCTATGAGATTGATAGTACTCTTTCTTCAAAAAGGCTATAACTCAGGGGCGTGGCTTAGTTGGGGCAGACCTGGGCGATGGCCCGCCCAAGATTTTGATAAAAAAAAATTAACACCTATACTTTTGTAGCTCAACCCAGTAACCATGCAACCTCTATTCAGGCTACTACTCATCGGTGCAAAAGCCAGCATGGTACGAGGAGACGCACTACCTGGTAGTGGTGGCCATCATCCTCCACCTGCAAAAAGATGCAACTGCTTCTGCTCGTCTAGGTTTAGTACCAGCTCACAATAGAGAGCAGCCGCCATAGGTCCAATAGCCATGCAGGAGCAGCCTCACAACGAGCAGCGTCTAGCCGGCGGCCAAGGCAAGCAATCAAGCATTGCATCTTCAATTCCCTTGCAATTACGAGTCTATATAGCATAGTAAATCTAATTTCTTTCCCCAAATCCTGAGTTCGCTAACTCATGGTCTGGTTTTTTTTCCGCTAAAGTATTCTTTACATTCTATAAATTGTAGTGGCAAGCTGCCTTCTTGTTCGGTAATTGCAGACTAATATATACTCCCTCTGTAAACTAATATAAGAGCGTTTACAATACTAAAATAGTGATCTAAACGCTCTTATATTAGTTTACAGAGGGAGTAGTTGTTATTTCCTTCGAGTTGGACCACCCAGGTTTTTCTTCGAAGCTCCACCACCGCTACAACTCAATCATGTGCACTTACAGGACATCACACGTCTGCCATCATCTCATGCTTGTCGTTCTTCTTTGAGTCCTTGTCCGAGACATTACTAGGAGAAAGCTTATAGATAGGATTTTAGCAGTAGCGCTGGTTAGGAGGGCAGCGCTACTGCTACTTAATAGTAGCGCAGGATGGAAACAGGCGCTACAGGTACCAAAGTAGCAGTAGCGCTGGGCCATCGGGCAGCGCTACTGCTAAGTGGCCCCATCACCACCGACAGGGGCTACACGTACTAGTAGCGGTTGGCTGAAACCAGTGCTACCACTAGAGACATAGAAGTAGCGCTGGTCGGCGGCCCACCGCTACCGCTAAGTGTGCACGGTGCCAGCAGGTGGGCCCAACTTAGCAGTAGCGTTGTGCGGCCAGCTAGCGCTACTGCTAATGCTATCTTATCCTCCCCGCCCTGATCAATCACTCTCCCTTCCCACACTCTCACCATCCTATCTCCATCTGCCCCCGCCGTCGTCGCCCGCTGCCACCGTCGCCCGGTATGTCTCCCTCCCACCCTCTCCTTCCATCCCTCCCTTTGACCCGGCCTCTCCCTCCTCCCTTCTCCCTCGCTTCTCCCTCCCTCCGATCGACCCTCTCGCTCCATCCCTCCCTCCATCCCACCCCTCTCCCTCTGTTCCTCTCCCTCCCTCCCTCTCTCCTGCATTGCATAGATAGATGGATAGATAGATGAATAGATAGATGGATAGATAGATGGTTAGAACTATGGTATTTTTGATATATTGCATAGATAGACAGATGGATGGATGGACATATTGATGGATAGATGGATGGATGGATGGATAGATGTTAGGGCTAGAACTAGGGTATTTTTAGTAAATGTAGGTCTTTTCAATTTTATTGTTATTAAGAATTAGTAATAGAATAGAAAATTTTAAGTAAAAAATAGTAATATAATATAAAATTGTTGTTGCCAATTATATTGATGATATAATTTTTCGATCGTTGGACTATGCAAGATTTCTCGCCGTCACGTCTCCCTCTCCCGCTCGGTCCTGTCTCGCCATCGTGAGTACCTCCCGCTCCTCTTTGTTTATTTTTTGGTTAAGTTTTATTTTAATATATATGAAGATGTATGTATGTTTGCTAGAATGGATGCATTATTGATTGTTGCACTTTTGTTGCATTATTGGTTTCAAAAACATGTATATTGCTACCTCTTGAGCACTGCATTGGTTTTCCCTTGAAGAGGAAAGGGTGATGCAGCAAAGTAGCGTAAGTATTTCCCTCAGTTTTTGAGAACCAAGGTATCAATCCAGTAGGAGGCTACGCGCTAGTCCCTCGCACCTACACAAAACAAATAAATCCTCGCAACCAACGTGATAAGGGGTTGTCAATCCCTACATGGTCACTTACGAGAGTGAGATCTGATAGATATGATAAGATAATATTTTTGGTATTTTTATGATAAAGATGCAAAGTAAAATAAAAGGCAATGAAAATAACTAAGTGTTGGAAGATTAATATGATGAAAGATAGACCCGGGGGCCATAGGTTTCACTAGTGGCTTCTCTCAAGAGCATGTATTTTACGGTGGGTGAACAAATTACTGTTGAGCAATTGACAGAATTGAGCATAGTTATGAGAATATCTAGGTATGATCATGTAT
>NW_024119143.1:0-14347 GCF_003073215.2 Triticum urartu
GAAATTTTGAGAGGTATTAAACCCCGGCTTATGGTTCCTTTAAAGCGGACACCGGGTTGTTGGCTGGAGGAGTTACCTTCTGTGTTATGGAGCATCAACACCACATCTAACAGATCTACGGGTTACACGCCTTTCTTCATGGTTTATCGAGCAGAGGCGGTTCTTCCTAGTGACATCTGTCACGACTCGCCCCGTGTGGCAGCTTATGTTGAAGCTGATAATGAGAAGGCACGTCGGGATTCACTAGACCTGTTAGATGAGGACCTTGATCTCGCAGCAGCATGTTCGGCGATTTATCAACAAGATCTCCGACGTTATCACAGCCGCCGGGTTAAGACCAGAACTTTTCAAGAGGGCGATCTGGTGCTTCGGCTCATCCAGGATCAGACTGATATGCACAAGTTATCCCCACCTTGGGAAGGACCTTTTGTGGTCAGCAAGAATCTGCACAACGGGTCATATTACCTCATTGATGTTCGAGAGCACAAAGACTCACGTAAATCGGAGGAGACCAAGCGGCTGTGGAATATAGCTCTTCTTCGGCCTTACTATACTTGAGCCACAGGCTCCTCTTATGTACATATTTATGGCAATGTATATATTATATAATAAACCGGAGCCTCGAATAAAGCGGGGTCTCTGTTCTTTTTACATCATGTGTGAGCCTACAAGAGCTTCTACTGACAAAACGGAGTTCTGTTAAACCGGCCTATACGGCCACACTGATATGAAGAAAATCACTAGGGGGCTTGGTCGTATCCGAACCATAGCTACACCTCTTGATCGGTTTAAAACCAGAAAGGGATATCACTAGGGGGCTTGGTTGTCTTCACACCATAGCTACACCTCTTGATAGGCTTTAAGCCAACAGGAAATATATGGAGCCAAAGAGAGTCTGTTGCATTAAGCACAGCTCAAACATAGATAACCACTGAGCACAGCTCACATATTACCTGGGGGCTCCTTGCTTCTCAAAGAACAATGAGTTTGAACCCTTGTAATAGGCTATCAAGCCAGTCTTGGAAGCTAGGTGTATTCACCTAAAACCCCGGGTTATCATGCCTCTTTAAGTAAGCCACTCCGTCCACGATGACCCATCGAACGTTTGACAAGTCAATCCCATGGACGCTGAACTTGTCAAAGTTAAATCGGTGATTGGTTAAAGATTGAGGTCCATCTTAAAAGGCTTTGCAAAATGGTTTAACTCAGCGGCCTGGCAGCCCATGAAAAGCCTTGCATATTTCTTTTGTTTATGTTGTTTTTGTGATAAGGGATTTATAAATATTCTTCTGACAAACCGATGTTCATTACAACCTGGCATGACTTTCAGCGCTTAGTTGTCAGTACATGATCAGATTCTAAAACCGGTAGCGAACTGCTCCGGTCTGGTTTTGACTAGATGTCACCAGCCTTATACGAACAAATCAACGGCTTTTTAGCCCAATATGATTTCTACATGAACCGGCAAGAGGGCCAGGAGTTATCAACACTCTGGATTGATGTTTTCACCTCTACCATACAAGCACTTGGTCAGCCAACGAGGTATGTCACAGATATTATTTATTTTATTTGATTAATACAAACCTTGGTTATTCATCCAAGTTCCCTATATTTTTGGGCATCATGACCCGTCCAGTGGTACACCACTAGGACACTTTCAAGTTCTTGTATCCAGGAACACAAATCATCATGGACTATGCATAAATAGATCCCAAAAGTGAAACAAGTTTTTTACAATATCAAGCAACACAAAGCATGCTCGATGGCATGGCAGATAAAGGTGTTTTTGCTATCCTATTACAAGAAGCCTCAAAACGGCTCCAATTGAATAATTGTTTCAAGCAGTGGCACACAGTAGCTGATAAACCGGCTGCCGGTTTAGGATGCTTCATCGGGACGGCTTGACGATTGACAGTCATTTGGTGCAATCACCTCTTCTTCATCCCTCCCCAGACGCTGGAAATCAACCGTTGACCAATCGATTCCGGTTAAAGCTTGAAACACGGCTTCTTCATGGATAAGGCTGGAGGGGTTAATGTCAGGAGCGTAAGTATGCTTACGGATTGGAGGCACAAGTTCTTCGACTTCATGGATTTCGGCAGGCTGTCTTTTCCCTTCAGCGTCGGAAACCGGCTGGAAATGAGATAAGTCTGTGTCTTCCGCCAGTTTGCTGGCTATTGGCCGCATCTCCTTTGTCAGCCTTCGGAGATCATCATTGTTGAAGTTTGAACCGTCTTCCTTCACACCTGGATATCCTTTAATGATATCATCCGCTTCAAGATTCGGAATCCATGCCTTGGCCCGGATTAGTGCGGTTGGCGCTCCTGATCTTGCGGCTGCCTTCTTCAGTTTAGTAATCCGGGCTGGTAGCATGGCCAGCTTCTCGAGGGTTTCTTTTATCAGTGATCGCACCGGCTTGTTGTAGGCTGTAGTGCAAATAGCACGTTGGGATCCAGAGTAAAGCTATTCTATTAAGGTGTAAGCCGCTTTAAGCTTCATCCACATATCAGCGCCCGGATGAGCAATACGAGTGCCTGTCATGGTTTAATATCAGCAAACTGGTAAATGATAAGATCTCATGAATTAGACAAACAGCATAAGGAGGTATTTACCAAACACAGCGGACGTCATGGCGTCGATCTGCCGCTTCAAGCCAGTCAGTCCGTCTACAACTGGCTTCAGGGCTGCTTCTGCGTCCTCGGCTTTCTTGGTTAACCCGGCCTTTTCAGCTTCCCAGTCAGCACGCTCCTTGTTAAAAGTCTCTTTTAACTTCTCCATAGCTGCTAGGGCATTGGTCAACTCCTCCTTGGCTTTCGAAGCCTCTGCTTGTTGGAACTTCACGTTCTCCTGAAGATCAGTGGTTCGAGCATCCCTATTACTTAGCTCGGCCTGCAAAAGCCAAGATATGTCAACAACATGATATGTATTTTCTAAGTACTAAGCGTATAACAAGTTATGCACTTCGTACTTGGGGGCTAATGCCTATTTGCTCTATTATCAACAAATCTTTCACAAGTCTCAAGTACAATGCAAGCATTATCCTTAACACTTGGGGGCTAATGTACATCTGTTCAAAATTGACGCATGGATTCAAGACCCGGGTTACCTCGCAAAGCTAAACCGGCCCTTGGGGGCTACACTGATGAAAGTTACATACCTACACTGATAAAGTATCGATTTTGTTTTTACTAACGACTTGACATATTGAGGATCGGCATGCAAGGATTAAGGTATTACAAAGTCCTGGTTTAAGATTAACATCATGAAACGGCCCTTGGGGGCTACTTGGGCTGATGTTTAGACTTTGGAATCAAGAAATAAAGGGAGATGAAAATACCTCATAGCGTTCCTTCATCAGGTTCACCAAACCGGCTTCATAATCACGGTTTGAGTGCAGGTTGTTTAAAAAGCTGGAGTGGAGTTCTTCAGCGCTAAGATGATCATAACTTGGCAAATCAGTGCTCCATTTACCCTTCTCCATGGCAGCACGCTCTTCTTTGGCACTATGTTTGGCCAAGATTACAGGATGGCCAGGAGAGCTGTGGCCCATGCCAGTAATGATAACATCATCTCCTTGGCCTCCAGTAGTTTTTACGGGTGATGGTGGAGTGCCAGTAACTCTCACCGGACTAGGCCGGATTGGAGCTGCCGCTTCAGTATCAGGAACAGCAGTATCAACTTATGTTTGTTCGTTGATATTCCGGTCTAGAGGGGGTGGCTCATCAAAGGTAGCTTCAGGATGGGGACCCTCCGGTTCACGAGTTTGGTCTGGTTCATCTTTTTACTCATGTTCAAGAACCACCTGGTCTTCAGACGGATTTTTCACCCAAGCTTTTTTGCTGGGTCTGGCTTTGGCTTTGCAAACAAAATAAAAGAGGTGAAAATTTTAGCATAGTATTCAAAATATGCAAAACATTTAAAGAAAGGGTTTGAGTACTTACCCAGCTACAGTTTTGAGAGGAGGGAGTTGGGTCACTGTTGACTCGCCAGAGGACGAGGGAGGTGTCACCTGATAATTTGAATCGGACGGATTAAGAGGTTGTCGGAAATAACCTGCTTTGGGATAAGAATTGTTAGAAGTGGGGGAGACCTTAGATCGGCGCTTCCGAACCGGGGTGTCAGGTAAACCGGCCGAAGTGACCTGTTGGCCACTGTGCCGGGTTATCCGGCGAGCCTCGTGCTGCTGCGTCTTCAAAATAAATGTTGGATCCAAGTAAGCAAGAGGATGAGAAAAGCTTACTTTCCGGACTGCTTGACCGATTTTTTGTGTTGGCATAGAGTCTGAACCGGAGGAAAGGGTAATTACCTCTACGTCATCAGCCTGGCTGCCTTCCACGTCCTCCTGATAAAGATCATTGTTAATGAGGTGCATGAAAAGGGAGCCAAGTGAGTCAAGTTCTACCTCAACTTCCGGTTCATCTGCATCTTCATCAAGTTCCATGTCGATATGTTCAGTTGTTTTCCGCTTTAAGATTCTCTTGACGGCTTTTGTTTTGGGATGGGATGGCTTTGCCGCTTTATCTGCAGATTTCCTCTTCCAGAATGGATCATCACCCTGTTTATAAACAAACAGAAGCATGTTTACGGGTTGAATAATTTAAAAAGATGTCGAAGATAAAAAGGAAGGATAGTACTTACAGCAGGCAGTTTATTTTGTGTGTAGAAGGGGTTCAAGCCGGTTTGGCGACAGACAGATTCCGATTCATTCAAAATTTTCTTAACACCTTCAGTGAGCTCTTCATCGGTTAACTGAATGTTGATGTGGCGTTGGGGGTCTTCTAATTCACCGGTGTACTCACACATTAAACCGGAGCGGCGGCTTAATGGCAGGATGCTCCAAGATATCCAACAACACACAAAGTTGACGCCCGATAAACCGTTGGCCATAAAGGCCCGGAGCTTGGCGAGTTGAGGGGCATATGCGGCCCGTTCTGCAGAACTTAAACGTTGCGGCAATGGATGAGTGTTGGAAAGCCGGTGGTCACGATAGCCTGGCAGAGGGTTCTCATCTTCAGGAGAGGTATCCTTATAGTAGAACCAAGTCTGGTTCCAGTCCTTAGGGTGACTGTGTAGCTTGGCATGAGGGAACTCAACTTCTTTCCGCTTTTGAATAGAGACACCACCAAGTTCAGTGTTGGGACCGTTTACAAATTCTATGCGCCGGTTCAGATGAAAAAAAAATCCCGGAACAGCTCAGCAGTTGGTTCTTCTTGTAAGTACACTTCACAGAAGACTTGGAAGTTGCATAGATTGGACACCGAGTTGGGTCCCATATCTTGAGGATGGAGTTGGAAACTGGCAAGAACATCTCGGAAAAACTTCGACCCGGGCGGTTTGAAACCATGGCCTATGTGGTCGACAAAGACCACTACCTCACCCTGCCTCGGGGTAGGAGGATTCTCTGTTCGTGGAACTCGCCATTGAATCTCAGTCTTTTTGGGCAAAGTGCCAATATTGACCATTCCGTTCAACTGTTCTTCGGTAACCCGGGAAGGAGCCCAGTTGCAAGCATAAAACTGTTTGGCCATTGCGAACGAAAAGCTGAAAAGGAAATACCGGTTTACAAATCATTCATGGTGGTACGCAAGATGCGATGGGATAAAGATATACAGCTATGTGAAATTGCATAAACCGGAGGCTGATACAATAATGAATGACACGGTCATATCAGAACAAAGGTATACACATGTTGTTAAACTGGACTATAACAACGGATGTAAAAGGGTTTGCCGGTTTACCAGGGAACTAATGGTATGTGATAGGTTGTTTTTACAAAGGTAAACCACCTATGTGTTAAAGAGCATACAGATCCAAGATAAAAGTGACTAAGTAAGGTGAAACAGGTTCCACAAGGGGACATGGAAATTTTGGATCTACTAAAAGACAGGAAAGCAAAAATATTTTGACCTAAAAGGGTTGGACCCAAAGCAGTTTGTAATGGTTCAGATTAGTTTTTCGCGTACAAAAGGTTTGTTGTGGTAGCGGAAAGTAAACTATTACGATCAAGCTTGAAGTTTTTTTCTCCATAGATAAGGAGGAACAGGGAAGAGCCGCATTGGAGCCCTGATGAACTTCGATGAACTGCGGAGAACGAGGGAACCCTAAACAGATCTACAAAGGGGGGAAGGGAAAGACTTACAGAGACTGATTGAAGCAACGAAGGAGCGCCGCAGCTTTCTGGCGCAACCAGGTTGATGCAGCGGCCGGCGGAGAGACGGAGGCAAAGCTCGGTGGCGGCGGTGGCGCTCAGGGATAGAGATGTCGCAAGGAGGAAGAAGAGGTGAAGGAGACGAAGAGGAAAAAGAGAAGGGCCCGTGGTCCTATTTATAAGGTGAACCGATAAGCGACAGATGCGTAAATCAAGGAGCTGGAAATGGATAGTTAATAAGGATGTCGCCTCGAGGGTTGAACGTTCATTAATGAAGGGTATCTTCGGCTTCAACGGGTGGATGATGTCATAACGATTTACTACGGATCTAAAGGATGACATCACGGTGGTTTACGAGATTTATATAAAGATGACAGGGCAAGAATTTTTCTAAGTATTGAAGATTGACATGAACGAGTTCAAATCAATCTGGGGCCTAATGTTGGGGATATGATTACTGGAGGTAAACTGGCTAGGAGTGGTCGGGTTAGCTCCACGAGGATAGAGGCCTATGAAGACATGAAGGTGGTGGCGCTTTACGAAGGCCCAAGGCCCAAAGGCGGGTTAAAGCCTGTAGATGTAAACTGACATTGTCATGTAACTTGTATTATAAGTTAGAAGAATAGAGACCGAGCCGGACACATCTATGATCCGGCCTCGGGACTCTGTAAACCGGCGGGTGTCAACCTATGTATATAAAGGGACGACCCGGCCATGGTTTGAGGACAAAAAACAACAACTCGAGAGCCAGGCAAAGCGGATTCACTCCCTGGTCATCGAAACCCTAGCAATACCAATCACAACTAGACGTAGGCTTTTACCTTCATCGAAGGGGCCGAACTAGTATAAAACTCCTCGTGTCCCCTTGTCCGGTTTAATCCCTTTGAGCTAACCCGTAGCGATGGCTCCACAACTAAGTCCTTTCATGAGGACATATGTCGTGACAAACCCACGACACATTGTATGTGAACGTAGAGCTTATCACACCCGATCATCACGTGGTTTCTCGGCACGACGAACTGTAGCAGCGGTGCATACTCAGGGAGAACACTTATACCTTGAAATTTAGTGAGAGATCATCTTATAATGCTACCATCGTACTAAGAAAAATAAGATGCATAAAGGATAAACATCACATGCAATCAATATAAGTGATATGATATGGCTATCATCATCTTGTGCCTTTGATCTCCATCTCCAAAGCACCGTCATGATCACCATCGTCACCGGCTTGACACCTTGATCTCCATCGCAGCATCGTTGTCGTCTCGCTAACTATTGCTTCCACGAATAGTGCTACCACTTAGTGATAAAGTAAAGCAATTAAATGCCGATTGCATTTCATACAATAAAGCAACAACCATATGGCTCCTACCAGTTGCCGATAACTGTGTTACAAAACATGATCATCTCATACAACAATTTATATAATCACGTCTTGACCATATCACATCACAACATACCTTGCAAAAACAAGTTAGACGTCCTCTACTTTGTTGTTGCAAGTTTTACGTGGCTGCTACAGGCTCAGCAAGAACAGTTCTTACCTACGCATCAAAAACCACAACGATTTTTCGTCAAGTGTGATGTTTTAACCTTCAACAAGGACCGGGAGTAGTCACACTCAATTCAACTAAAGCTGGAGAAATAGACACCCACTAGCCACATGTGTGCGAAGCATGGTGGTAGAACCAGTCTCATGATCGCGGTCACGTAATGTCGGTCTGGGCCGCTTCATCCAACAATACCGCCGAATCAAAGTATGACATGCTGGTAAGCAGTATGACTATTATCGCCCACAACTCTTTGTGTTCTACTCGTGCATATAACATCTACGCATAGACCTGGCTCAGATGCCACTGTTGGGGAACACAGTATTTCAAAAAACTTCCTACGATCACACAAGATCTATCTGGGAGATGCATAGAAACGAGAGGGGAGAGTGTGTCTACGTACCCTCGTAGACCGAAAGCGGAAGCGTTTAGTAACGTGGTTGATGTAGTCGAACGTCTTCGCGATCCAACCGATCAAGTACTGAATGTACGACACCTCCACGATCTACACATGTTCATCTTGGTGACATCCCTCAAACTCTAGATCCAGCTAAGGCCGAGGGAGAGTTTCGCCAGCACGACGGTGTGGTGACGGTGATGATGAAGTTACCAACGCAGGGCTTCGCCTAAGCACTACGACAATATGACCGAGGTGGAAATCTGTGGAGGGGGGCACCGCACACGGCTAAGAAATCAACTTGTGTGTCTATGGGGTGCCCCCCTCCCCCGTATATAGAGGAGGGGAGGAGGGGGCCGAGCGGCCTCAAGGGGCGTGCCCCAAGGGGGGAATCCTACTCCTACTAGGAGTAGGCCCCCCCACATGACCGAGACACTTCTTCGGTCAATAACCAACAGCAGAACCTAGATGCTCATATTAGTACCTACATATTCTACGGAGATCTTTATCGGCCAAACCGCACAACAACATACATTGTTCCCTTTATCATTGGTTTGTTACTTTCCCAAGATTCAATCGTCGGTATCACCATACCTAGTTCAATCTTGTTACCGACAAGTCTCTTTACTCGTTCCTTAGTGCATCATCCCGCAACTAACTCATCGATCACATTGATTGCAAGGCTTATAGTGATGTGCATTACCAAGAGGGCCCAGAGATACCTCTCCGACAATCGGAGTGACAAATCCTAATCGTGATCTATGACAACTCAACAAACACCATCGGAGACACCTGTAGAGCATCTTTATAATCACCCAGTTACGTTGTGATGTTTGATAGCACACTAAGTGTTCCTCCAGTATTCAGCAGTTGCATAATCTCATAGTCATAGGAACATGTATAAGTTATGAAGAAAACAATAGCAATAAACTAAGCGATCATAGTGCTAAGCTAACGGATGGGTCTAGTCCATCACATCATTCTCTAATGATGTGATCCCGGTCATCAAATGACAACACATGTCTATGGCTAGGAAACTTAACCATCTTTGATTAGCGAGCTAGTCAAGTAGAGGCATACTAGGGACACTCTGTTTGTCTATGTATTCACACATGTACTAAATTTCCGGTTAATACAATTATAGTGTGAATAAAAACATTTATCATGATATAAGGAAATATAAATAACGACTTTATTATTGCCTCTAGGGCATATTTCCTTCACATAGATGGCACATAGACAGATGCATCTCATCTGTAAAACTGCTGAAGCGGAAGGCGAATATTGAGCCTTCATTCAAGTTGAAGGTCTTTTCAGCTTTAGGCCAGTGCATGTGGATGATTGACCATCCATCCTCCGTCCTCTTCAGGAACACTTCAATATTGAAACATGGGTGTTGTATGAAAACTTTCCTCGCCTCCTGACCATAGAGGTAGTTTGAGAGGTAATCATCAATGAACTACTTTGGAAAGGCCTGAAAACAAGGATGTGCATAAATATCTTCTCTATATTGGAAATGGGGCAAAGGAATAAAAAAGGCAAGGTATAATAATTAGTACCATCTTGTAAACCTTAGTGTTTCCCATTGTTTCCCTGCAATACATATAAGGTAGTTAGTCATCAGGTTAAGTAAGGGTTCGCATGCTATCAGTAAAATATGTTGATGAAAAATAAGCACATTGCAGATTCATCAGATTAATTCAAGCCACATGGAAAACCCATTTATTCAAACCAAGCATGATTAAGAACTAGGAAATATAGCACTTGTATATGTTTCTCATGTATTAAGTGCAGCCAAATTCGATTTATTCCTCACATGGTATACAATAACAGAATTCAGCCACAACAATTGAACATTGCATTGCAGAACTGAACCAAGCAGCTAAACACCACAACAAATGAACGAAATGTTAACTGAGCACCACATTGCACAATATAACATACTCCTAATAGAAGATCAGACAGTTAACCAAACCAAGCATGCTTAACAACTTGGAAATATAGCAATTGTATTTGTTTCTCATGTATTTAGTATAGGCAAATTTGATTTATTTCTCACATGGTATACAATAACAGAATGCACCCACAACAACTGAACATTGCATTGCAGAATTGAACCAAACAGCTAACTAAACACCACAACAAATGAACCAAACATTAACTGAGCACCACATTGCACAATATAACATACTCCTAATAGAAGATCAGATAGTTAACCAAACCAAGCATGCTTGATAACTTGGAAAATTGCACCCTGGAGAATTGAACATCACATTTGCAGAATTGAACCAAACAGTTAACTGAACACCTCATTGCACGATATATAGAACATATACACTAGAGCAGAAGATTGCATGGTAAAAGTAGATAGCACAATTCACTAGAATTTGTTAAGGAAAGGCGGTAGCTAGCAAACTGAACATGGGTCCTTATAGTGAGCTAATAAGACAAGCTACTCCTCATTGTCGGAGATATCGATGACGATTGACTCCTTGGACATGGAAGAGAGAGAGGCCTCTGCATTGTGGGTTCCCTCGTCGTAGTGGTGAGTTGTCTGAGCCGCTCCGGGCACCAACCTGCTAGCTCTCGAGATGAGGTAAGCACATGCACGCTGAGAAAACACCTTGTAGTCTTCGTCGAAGGCACCGATGGTGGCCTCGAGAAAATGCCACGAACTGTTGTTTAAAGAAGCCAACCGTGTCGCGGCGTCGGCGTGCGAGGCATCGATGGTGGCCTCAATGGTGAGGTGCTCCTCCAAGATCTGGGGGTCGGCACGAATGACAGCCATTTCGACCTCATCTGCGCGTGCGGCCGCGATTTGCTTCTCTGCTACCAAATGCTCCTTGAGATCCTGGCTATACTACGTGCACCATGTCTTAGGGTGGCCCTTATTTGGTGGAGGGGTCAGTGATTTGGGTGGAAGGTGTCGCGCCAGCGGTCGGGGAATGTGGGACGTGGAAGGAGGAGGAGGATGGGGGTTGGGTGTGGATTACCTGCCTGGATAGACGAGGCCGAGCAAGGTGAAGGAGGGTTGCCGGCGAGGAGGCGGCGCCTGCAAGCAAGGAGTGAAGGTTTCAACTTGGAAAGGAAGGCGGAAATAGGGAAAATGTGGCTTCTGGTAAGGGGGAGGGGGCGGGGAGGTAGATATTTCCGCGGAAGCCGAAAATGTGGAATCGTCGTAGCTAAAAAATGGCGCGCAAAGTGTCATCAGACACGGTCCCTTATTCAAAGCAGGCTGTGGACTGTAGCCGTCGCACCTTCTCGCGTAAGTCGTATGTGTACTATACTCCGACGATGCTCCAAGATATTTTGTGTTGCATCTCACACTGTTGGTTATAATAAACTGTGTGAGATCTACTTGATTTTTCGTCTTGATTTGAATTACATAATGGGGTCACAGCAGAAATGGACGGTGTTTGAATTGCTAGTCCTTTTATTTGTAGTGAACATGCCACTATATGTGTTTCGTAAAAGAATTGGAATTATTCAGGGTTCGTTTGGACATTTTATACATTAAATTGGTTTTCTAGCCATTTCATGTGCACAATTCAAAATTAAACTACACGCACATGCTTCGGTGCACCAACATGGGTTGTAAAATCATATATGTGTCCATGGGTTTATGCTTATGTCACATGCAAGAAATGCGGATCAGTTTCGAACACCACGACACCTTGGCTCTCCGGCAAACGTCGACGTACTTGCTTATGTAATGCTATCATGGAGCGGTATCAACATGCTGTGGTAATTTTTTTGTCCCATTTGAGGTAGGTTGGGTATAAGCTTCTCGTAAAGCAGAGCTGCTCACAACAAGTGTGATGGTTTCGGTAGGGAATGTTTCACCTTTCTGGACGAAACGATATCCATTGCCTCTTCTTGATTTCAAACTTTTTTCCTAGTGTCAACATAGAACAACAGGAGTGTTGTGTCAATTTTTGGGATTTTTTGGGGTTCGCTTGGACATTTTTATACAGTAACTGAGTTTTCTATGCATTCATGTGCACAATTCAAATTTGAACTACATGCACATGCTCTAATGCATATAAATTGGTTTAAAATTCAAATATGTGCCCTTGTTTGCATGCTTAGGTCCCATGCAAGAAATGAGAATGAATGTCAAACACCCTGCCACCGTCACTCTGCCGCAAATATTGAGATACCTAGTTTTTAAATTCTAGTAAATCCAAAGCTCGTCTGAAATTCATGAAACTTGGCATGCTATCATGGAGCGGCATCAACATGCCGTGGTAAATTTTTTGTCCCATTTGGGGCATGTTTGGGGATATGCTTCTCACAAACCAGAGCTTCTCACAACAAGCCTGATGGTTTCGGTAGGGAACGTCTCACCTTTGGGGATGACACGATATCCATTGCCTCTTCTCGATTTCAATTTTTTTACTAGTGTCAACATAGAACAACAGGAGTGTTGTGTCAAATTCTGGGATTTTTCGGGGTTTGTTTGGACATTTTTATGCATTAACTGAGTTTTCAATTCATTCATGTGCATAATTCAAATTTGAACTACATGCACATGCTCTAATGCATATAAATTGGTTGAAAATTCAAATATGTGTCCTTGGTTGCATGCTTAGGTCACATTCAAGAAATGGGAATGAATGTCAAACACCCTGCCACCGTCACTCGGATGCAAACATTGAGATACCTGGTTTTTAAATTCTAGTAAATCCAAAACTCGTTTGAAATTCATGAAACTTGGCATGCTATCATGGAGCGGCATCAACATGCCGTGGTAAATTTGTTGTCCCATTTGGGGCAGGTTTGGGTATATGCTTCTCACAAACCAGAGCTTCTCACAACAAGCATAATGGTTTCGATAGGGAACGTCCCACCTTTGGGGACGAAACGGTATTCGTCCTCTTATTGCTTTCAAAAAAATTCTCGTGTCAACATAGAACAACAGGAGTGTTGTTTCAACGTTTGTGATTTTTTGGGGTTCGT
The DNA here is from genome assembly GCF_003073215.2 of Triticum urartu. Taxonomy (NCBI): domain Eukaryota; kingdom Viridiplantae; phylum Streptophyta; class Magnoliopsida; order Poales; family Poaceae; genus Triticum; species Triticum urartu. Next base: position 13,058 of record NW_024119143.1, read on the forward strand.
TTGGACATTTTTATGTATTAACTGAGTTTTCAATGCATTTATGCGCATAATTCAAATTTGAACTACATGCACATGCTCCGGTGCATATCAATTGGTTTAAAAATCAAATATTTTTCCTTGGGTGCATGCTTAGGTCCCATGCAAGAAATGATAATTGGTTGATAAATCAAATCTTTCGGGGTTCGCTTAGATCCCATACCAGGGCACCGTTGATTGCCGGCAAAACGTTGAGATACTTTGTTTTTAAATTCTAGTAAATCCAAAACTCGTCTGAAATTCATGAAACTTGGCATGTTATCATGGAATGGCTCCCGACATGTTGTGGTATTTTTCGTGTCCATTTTGAGAGAAGGCGCACTCTAATAACAGCCAACAAAGGCATTTTGAAAAAATAGATGCACCTTTAATATCTCAAATGTTTGTATAATTCAAACCGTGTGCATTCTGTTAACCATTCACGTTACGCCACGTGTCTCGGTTTTAATGGCTCTTGATCGCAAACGTTTTAGATAGAACACCCGTATGCAAAGTAAGAGTAGGATTTGTGCATCTCTTCAACACAAATGGTTCTTTTGGATGACCCGTGTGCAACCACTTACAAACAATTTGGTAAGATTTGCATCTGTCATATTGGGTATGTTGCCATTTGTCAAACCGGAAAGGTTGACATTTGTTGATCTAGTAACATTGCCATTTGTCAACCTCGTAACACTGCGATTTGTCAAAATATGAAGCTAAAAATCACTAGCAGTATCTAATTTTTGCAACGGAAATTCAATAATTAAGCATAGATGTGACCAACATCGGATGCAGGAGCAATGTGCCTGAAGGGGGAGGTGTCCAACTCCTGATACTCTCCACGAAGACGTGTCAGAGCAGCATAAGCAGCATCGTGGACCGCCATGTCGATAGTCACTCTAACACCATGAGCAGTGTGCAGCACAGTAGTGGAGTCATACTCTCGAGAGTAGAGGTGGACGATGGCACGGTACTGCTCCTGGTTGAAGTCCTGGTACTCCTCATAGACGGTGTACTCAGGGTGCCAGCGATAACCCAGATAGGTCATCATCTCAACCAACACAGCAGGTGATCCTAAGGCACCAATTGCCGTCGTGTGGCGCACGACCTGCCTCGTGGGTTCCATCTGAAAAAAAGAAGATGTTTTCACAGGAGTCAAATGACAATATGGATAATGTTCAAATACTACTCTAAAGAATAACTAGGGCTTATCCAACTTTGGGGTGAACGTGGTCATGGGATCCTAGTGTTAGAGTTAGTAAAATCGTTTAA
>NW_024119144.1:0-8938 GCF_003073215.2 Triticum urartu
TATGGACATCTTGAGTATCTAGTACCTGGATTATCATGTGAATCTCATCATGTTACTCTAATTAATTTTGTTGGGTTTTGTTTAATGATGATGCTTAATTGGGATTGAGAATGCTGTCAACCATTCTCAATGTTTAACAACTACCATGATAGTTAAATAAAATTTATTCCTTTACAGTAGGGAAAATTGGCTTTACGCAAAACTGTAACCATAGAGCTTTCCACCAGCCAAATATGCATATAGAATAGACTATTTCATTCCATTACTCTCTATGTGTTACTTTGCGAGCATATTCCATGTGTTGACCCGTTTCGGGCTGCAACGTTAATGTTGCAGACTTTTCAGACGACGATTAAGGTGCTTTTAGGTCGTGGTTCTATACTCAGTGATGCCGTTGGAGTTGATGGACTCACTTATCTTCCAAGCCTTCCGCTGTTATCGTTATTAGATGGCCTTAAGCCATATTTATTGTAATAAGTTCTCTTTTGAGACACTCGATGTAATAAGTGTGTGATTGCTACTCTGTTATAAATCCTTCAAGTACTGTGTGGTGTCAGCATTACTGGTCCAGGGATGACACCTGAGCATAGAGATTGGACCGTTTGAGGTCCGGTCGCTACAAAAATCATTCACACAAGCGTGTATCTTTTGTGCTTCAAGTTCCAATGGGCAAACAATTTTATTCGCTTCATTCGTGCTTCTGGGGAGCACATTATCTTCCGGAAAAATTTCTTTGAAAAGAATTATCTTTGTGAAGCCCTTGTTTGATAGACCATTTTCTGCTTTAAATCTGAGAAGCGCCAGGGTGGCACTCAACTTGGAATATTTATTTTTGCAACATGGATACAATTCTTTCTTGGAGTCCGCATCAATGGTTGGTAGATCCTTGTACCCGATCATATCCTTTTTTGGGCCCTCGAAATCTGCAATCATAGCAGCAAAATCTGGCATATCAAGATCGTCGACATCTTGGTTTTCTAGAGGGTGTTTTGGCTCTCTAGTGTTCCACTGTTAGCTTGACGCCCGTGCCCTGAAGTTAGATTCAACATCCATGTGACACTGATCGGGGTTTGGCATCTCGCTGCCCTGGGTATCTTCATCCATGACGTCCTCTTCACTGTGTCTGGTCCAACGTGTATATCCATCCATGAATCCCCTAGAGACTTGCAACTGGACATCTGCAACTTCATGTGACTCTGTATTGGCACAATTAGTACATGGACACATGATGTAATCCACATCACCAATTCTCCTCTTTGTACTTTCAGCCAAATTCATGAACTCTGTCACGCCACTGATAAAATCTACGGTTTTCCGATTCTTCATCCAACGAGATCGTTCCATCTGCAACACATGAATGGTAATTAAAAACAAAACAACGACATTAATACATGGATTAACTGCTGCCCAAAGATGTGTGCATATATCACAAAGTTTTATTTTCATAATTACTGAGGGCGCTCCACATGTTGTTATCGAGACGTGCAATGACAAAAATTAATGGCCAGTCAATTTACACGCAGAGTACTAGTACAACACTACCCTTAGGAATTGAATACCTTAATTAAGCCACTCACGAAAAGAATACCTTAATTAATTAGCCACGCGACGACCTCCACCCAACAGACAGAGAAGCGCAATGTGGCGGCACGCCAAGATAGCCGGGTCAAGGAGCAAAGCTTAGTGCGGCTGCTGCTTGAAGTTCAACCTCCACTATCCCGCCATCGATCGCGATTGATGTGCTCGAATCACGCCGCCGCCGACCTCGATGGTTGAGCTCCTCCTATCTCCCACCGCACACCGAGGATTGACCTCCTATGACGCCACCACCACCCACCGACCGAGGATTGACCTCTTCTCTGGTAGCCGCTTCCTAGGCCACTGCCGCCATCTCTATATGCAGAGCGGCTGGGTTTTTTCGGGTATCAGAACGCTCCCTAGGCCACTGCCGCCATCTCTATATGCAGAGCGGCTGTTTTTTTACGGATATGCGAAGAGCGGCTGTTTACACGGTATCACTGTAACTCAATTATATGTACAGGGTAGTACATCAGATACGGTTATGTAATGGCAAACGTGTCTAACCTATGTTGTCTTCTCACACGGTTTGGTGCGGAAATCGTGTGTGACGTTGTAACACCTAACACAAACGACATGTAGAAAAAATGTGCCGTATACAACATATAGTGCCATAAATAGTTCCCGACCGTTAGCTTATCCCCACAGTTTCCCCATTTTCCCCAAATTGCCTCGCGTGGCGCTGACATTGGGGGAATGCGGACGAGTGGTGCTGATGCTTTTGGTGCGGCTGCTCCTGCCCGTATCGCCGCCATGATGGCGGTCGCCGCCGAGCACTTGCCTAAGGCCCTCAGAAGGCAGGTGTACTACGGATCTGAATCGTCCTGTTAGGTTTCAATCTATCCTGATCTTTCCTAGCATGTCCAAAGTATAGCTCCTTGCTGGATCCGTCCTGAATGACCCCCCTCCCACAGGAAAGCGATCTGCCGCCCGATCCGGAGCATGACTCCAGACTCCCGCAACATGAGTTCAACTCCGAGTTTTGCACTACCGAGAAGTACCAAAAGTTGAGTCGTGTGCACGGGCACACTCCCGCTCGACATGTATGCACAGAGAGATTCAACATTGTCAGGCGGTTTCTTAGTTGCCCCTTAGAGGTTAGAGCTAAGTTCATCATTTTACTTCAGTTAATGCCACCGCTCATCCTGAATACTATTTAACATTGGCGGGGATATGAGGCTTGTGCCTTTGTTAACTGGCTGGATGAAGGGTGACATGGCGGGGCTCGGAATGTTACCACCAAGCTCACAGAAGATAATGTAAAGCCAAAGAAGAAGAAACTGGCTAATGTGGAATGTACAATCGGTACGATGAAGCAAGAGAGAATCAATCACAGGCAACAGATGAAAGCAAGAGACAAGAAGGAACTAGCATGTGTAGTTCTGGTTGTCGCATTAGCCATGTGCTATGCGCTGTTTGCAATGATGATTAGGGGGTTTGTTTGGCAGTATTGCTAAAGCACATCTAGATGTGCTCTAAGCAACGCACATCTAGGTCCTGTGCCATTGATGTTGCGCGAAGATTCATGCAAATATTTTCCTTTGTCTTTTTTTCTTTTCCTTTGTAGTTTGATTATTACTGGATTTATCAATAAGAAGAGCTCAACGTATTGCTTGCCAACTGTGCTACTCCGTTCGTACCGGCACCGGCGCATAATCCCAAAACTCGTTCCTTCTTTTTGTCCTAAAAAAGTAAACCAGCCAATAGGAGTCCTACGCAACCCCAGGAATTTGGAGCGACTGGGTACAAATAATTGCGGTTGATTATATCAACGGTTAGATAATACGTCAACCCCTGCCTCAATTGGCATTTCCTCTTCTCTGCATACCCCACTTAAGTGTCCACCATCTTCATCGTCCCCGGCAGGCCGCGCTACACACTGGCACACACTCTGCAGCCATGTCGAGTGACAGCAAGGACGACAGTTCGGCCCGCAGTCTGGCGCCCGATGATAGGTCAACATCAGAATCATCCTGCTCGTCTTCAACGAGTCTGGCGTCGAGCCAAAACCTCGATTATATCTGGATCATGGAAGGGACGCCGCCTTCGTAGTTGTCAGACGTCAACCATACGGACAAGGAGCCGTCGAAGGACGGAGAAGAGGACGGCGATGATGATGAGGAGGAATGGTTGAATAAGGAGGAGGAGGACAACGACAGCAACGCCGATGAAAAGCCAACCGTCAGCGGCAAGAAGCGTCCTTGCCAAGACGATGTCGCGGGGCCATCCAACAACAACAAGAAGAAGACGGACTAAATTAATCAGACTGTACATATCTCTGTTTCCGTTCGCTCATATTAATTTGTTATCTCTGTTTATCCTATCAATCTCATCACAGACGGTTAGTAATAAGTATTCGACAGAGATCTTCTACATTATCGCCCACAGGTTGGTTTGTTAAAACTTTATGCCTTGGCAAGCACACAATTCACAAAAAAAGACTGTATGAGCTCTCTATAACGATCACATACAATTCTGATTACCGACCTGTTTGCCGGGTATCACACACATCTTGTTTTGCCGAATCGGTTTGTGTTCACCTCGATCATCACATTGATATGGTTGCCCGTTTCTGTTGTTTTGTCTAATCGCAAATAGTTTGTATGGATGAACCATAAGCTCAGCGTCGCACATGCAACTAAAATCTAAACCGAGTTTGATGTGCCTGCCATCGTGAACGGTTTGCACCTTTTTTGACGGTTATTTTACACCACTGTTTGCAATTATTGCATCGCACACAGTTTCGTCGAAGGGTCTTTGATCATAGTGTCGCGTTAGCAGCATCCTGCAGTAGTGATTGGCCAATTAGTAGGCTAATTGCCCTATTATCAATAATCCATTTATTAATCTAATTGACATTCATATTAAGCACATAATATATTTCATTTCCATATTAAGAAAGCAGGATTTCATAATTGAAATACATTAGAGTACAACATGATATAGCTTCATCACTCAGCCACCCCATTACACAACTGCACCAGCACCAAGTTTCACATGCAACATCTAGAACCTTTTGAAATTAGCATCATAGATGGTACATAGAAAGATGCATCTCATCTGGAAAACAACTGAAGCGGAAGGCGAATATTGAGACTTCATTCATGTTGAAGGTCTTTGCAACTTTAGGCTAGTGCCTATGGATGGTTGACCGTCCATCCTTCGTCCTCTTCAGGAACACTTCAATATTGAACCGTGGGTGTTGTATGAAAACCTTCCTCGCCTCCTGAACATAGAGGTGGTTTGAGAGGTAATCATCAGTGAACTGCTTTGGAAAGGCCTGAAAACAAGGATGTGCATAAATATCTTCTCTATATTGGAAATGGCGCAAAGGAATAAAAAAGCAAGGTATAATAGTTAGTATTGCCTTGTAGTTAACTGATGTCTTTTTCATTGTGCAGACAAAGATCTTGTTGTTTTTTTCCGCTAATTTCTTTATCCTAACAATCTTTTTGAATTTCTTGACTTGATTGATATTCATGGACAAGTCATTTCCCCATATGCAAAAAGGGTCGAACAGTGGGTCAAAACCTCTAATAGTAGGACCTACATGTGCAAGACCAAATTGTTAAAAAGCTAAATGTTAGAATGGTTCCTGCAATTGCACAATAATGTGCTATTAGAAAATGGACCATGCACGTGCTAACCTCGATTGTAAACCTCAATGTTTCCCATTGTTTCCCTGCAACACATATAAGGTAGTTAGTCATCAGATTAAGTAAGGGTTCACATGCTATCAATAAAATATGTTGATGAAAAATAAGCACATTACAGATTCATCAGATTAATTCAAGCCACATGGAAAACCCATTTATCCAAACCAAGCATGATTAAGAACTAGGAAACATAACACTTGTATATGTTTCTCATGTATTAAGTGCAGCCAAATTTGATTTATTCCTCACATGCACAACAATACAAAATTCTCCAAGAAGTTAACAAAACACCGCAACAAATGAACCAAACGTTAACTGAGCACCACATTGCACAATATAACATCTCTACTATTAAAGGAGAATCGAACGTCGTGATGGTTCGACCTCCTATCGATACATCATCCCGCTCCTGATTTTTATTTTCCCACGGTTAAAAAAATCTGGGAAACCAGCCCACCGCTTCCCATGTTCCGCTACAGTATAGAACCACATCCCACCTCCCCATCTCCCCCACCTATCATTCCCGAGCATGTCTCTCCTTCTCCTGTAAAAAAATCGCCGCCGCCTAGCTCAGTACCACGGCCCCACGCGCTCCCTCGCCGGCCCAGATCTCGACCCGCGGCTACTCCCGTCTCCCTAGTCGTCTCCGAGTAGAAGAACCCTACGGTCGATGGTATCGTCATCTTTGTTCTTAGAAGGCCATTGCCTCGAGGATGGCCTAGCGCGTGGTTTCGCGGGAGAGCCCGGCAACAACAACGCTGCTTACTGGCAAGGGTAGCGAGGCCGCGCAACAGTTGATCTAGGCGGCAAGGGAGAGGGATGTCGACGCGGATGCCACGACAACGACAACCTCGTCATGGGTGACCGTGACATCGATCGATATGTCGTGACAGCTCGGGCGGGCGCGGGTTTGATGAGGAGCGAGGAGGAGGAGAACAGTGTGTGGAGGAGCTTGTTCAGCAACACTGCTCAGGCCTCCAGCAACCACATGTTGAAGATGTCTGTGATGGTGTTCATCTGAGATTTCATGCGGGGCACATCTTTTCGCTGGTGGTCATCCGAGATGTCAGGTCAGAAGAAGATGGCCCTTATTCTTTTTTGTTTGAACCAGATTTGCTGGTTCCGAGTTTTGCAGGCATGTGTTGCGTTGTACTGATGTTGGTCTTGTACAGTGACACTTGAAGATGTATCAAAATCTGTCGTACAGAATAAAGGAGCACTCAGGACAATGACTTCCATATTGGCATGTATGATTCTGGTTCGGCCGTGGCCTCCGATATCCTAGGTTAGCTCGAAATGTTCTGTTTCTTCTTGGGTTATAAATATTTGTTGATTCTTCATTAGATGCTTCTGTTCTTGCAGGGTGTGTGTCCTGTTATGTTGGGTTTGCTGTGATTTGGGTGCGGCTAGCTACACAGCATCCGCGGGCCATGCATATGACATGCATGCTAGGTTATCTTGACTCCAGTGCGGCAGTGCCGGAACCGCCTCCGCTGGTTACGACCGCCGTGGCTATGCTTAAAGTCAGAATCACCATGATGACTGTAGTGGCCGCACTCATATCAGAACGGCAGCCATGGTATGTGATCAGGTCTTTACTATCATCCTCTCAATTTGGGATCACCTGCAAGAGAAAGAGCATGAGAGCCTAAGAGGGTAGTACAACATTACGAACAAGTTGATTTTTATCCATGGAATTGATCTGATACGAAGCTGATGCCACATAAAAGGTTAACTGAGTTCTTATCTCCAGTATATCATGATGTTACAGTTCAATTAATTTTCACCTCTCTAGCCACTATGCATGGAAGGTATTTGCTAATCTGCACAATGATCTTTTCTGATAAAATACGCCAATAATATCACCTTCATTTTTTATTGATGTTGTCTTATTAATCCCTGCTATAATCAAATTTGACCACATAAAAAGTTTTCCCAGAATCTTCCCAAGAATGTATTTTTTTCATGTAAGTATCTAACTGCAGGTGGAAGAACAAGATTCACTGTGTGTGTAATGGCAACAATAAATAACATGTCGTTAGGGAGACTTCTGACAATTGTACCCTGCATTTTTTTGGCATTAGTACAAGTGTTCTGCTGCATTATTCAATTATGCACGATGAAGCTGATATAGGGTATGGACTAGATAATTGATTCAGTTTTTTTCAAGAAGGTATGCAGATTGGGCATCAAAGTAGACAACAAACGATGACATTCTGCACCTTAGTCCATGGACAACTTAAAAGTTGATTGCTACTTTCTATTTTATATTGATGTGATCGCCAGCGAGAACAATTTTTTGACTGAAGTTGTTTCATTAAACATGTCCTTTTATTTGTGTGAAGTTGTTCAGACTTTTCTTTGAATGTTTATTTTATTTGTGTGTAAAAGAGGATTATGAGTAATGTTTTTTTAGCTGATTATGAGTAATGTTTGGTTCCATGCAGGACCAAGGATGGAATAAGAAGCAAATTATAACACTTCAGTTCATGGTCTAGGAGAGCAGGAAAGCACACATCCATCTTTGAGATATTCTCGTATGCATAATACTAATACTACGCACATAATATCTCAATAGTCTAGATGGCTAATCAGTAATGGTTTAATTCATATTTCTGCTTCACCTTTCAGTTAAAGTATTTGTTGAACAAGTGAGCATCATATTATAGGAATTTTATAATTCATTACGCTATATGTGTGTTTTAATATCTCAGTACATGGATCAGATTTTTGAGGTCTTACTTGATAATACTCTCAGTTAAGTTTATCACCAACTATGTTGAACCACATTTAAGTTATACTCCCTCCGTTTCTAAATATAAGACTTTTTAGAGATTACAATATGAACCACATACGGAGGTAGTATTTGTTTGTCCAGATGATTTCATATACTGCATTTTGTTTGCACAATCCATCACCGAGCATGTATTTGTTTTAACTGAGCACTGCAATGAATTTGATATTTACCTCAGGACGGTAAGAAAAAAATACAATTAATGGCAAGGTATTAGAATAATCTAGACATTATTTTAGCGTATGTTTTGAAGTAAATGGTGGAAATGTCTGTATATTTTTATCCCAACAGGTCATGGTCATCTTGTTTCTATGCATATAAATTTCATGGCGAGATTCTTAGCTTATCAGTTGATGGTTGGCTCTCCTATCTAATTGTCTAACTTGCTTTGACCAGGTGATGTAGATATCCTAGAAATCATGTGACCATCACCCGCTGTTCAATATTGTATTTGGCCATTCTGCTATTTGTGTGTGCCTGCACCCTGCAGTATATGGTTCTTCTCCTGTTATGGCAGTGAAATTCTAGCTACGACAAGGTATTATTCTGAGGCCAGGTTATTTCCTATTTGATGTTTGGTGAATGGTTCTTCTTCATGCTTTCAGTAGCATTTCACTAATAATCCTTATAGAGACTTATTTGGATGGTCTAAGGAAAGGATCTCATTTCTCAACAGCAAACTGCACTAGGAACATCTTGGACCTATTCTCCACATTTTTAAGCTAGGTGAGTTGGACAGCATGTCACCGGGGGAAACCATTTCTTCCTTCCAATTTGTGGGCTAAATTTGTTATCACCATATGTCTAAAATTTTGTGTCAGCCCTGAACTTTTGAGGAATTGTTAGATATGTTGGTGAATGGGCAAGCGGCGCTAGACATGGCGGGGGAGGGGGGGCACAAGAGGAAAGA
>NW_024119145.1:0-8666 GCF_003073215.2 Triticum urartu
ACTATTGGACGGTTGATATCTGAGGTAGAACTGCCCCGAGGTATGAAGGACATCTTGATGGATGATTTCCGCAAACTCTAACTGGATGCGAAAGAGTTCTTGTCTGATGTTCGCGTCCTGGATTGCGGACAAGCTCGCGGCCCAATCTTTGAGATTATCTGGTAGCAGAAGGTGAAGATGGTCCCGTACGATCGCCCGCATGTGATGGAGGGCGTAGTAGGCATCCTTCTGACCGCCAGGCGGCTGCTTGACGTAGCAGAACTTAGTACTGTGGGCAAACACATGCCTGTCGTACCGATGAACTGGCCTGGTGAAGGTGCCTCCAGATTTGGCGTAGCCGGGGAGAACATCATCAAGAACTTTCTTGATATTTGTGTACTCTATCTTGGAGTCGAGGTTCGGGTCGAAATACGTGGCCATGGAATATTTCGAGCTTAAGAGGATGATGTGCAATGTGTGTCACTGCATAGAACACGGAATGTTAGAAAAAAGAACGAACGATCGAAATCTAAGAAATCATTTGTTTCGGGGCGGTTAAGGGATAACTTAATCGGGAAAGTAAGACACGAGTAAGTTATCCTTATCTGGGTTTGCTAGAATGACGCCTTCGAGGTGTGAACTCGCGACTTGGCGGTCCCCAGCGCTGCCCAAGAGCTTGGCACGCATGTAGAAGGCGTCAACTATCACGATGTCCAGGGTCTTGTCTCTAATGATCCGCATCTCCATACTCGGCGAAAACAACCGAACGAAGGTGTAGTGCAGCGGATGAAGGTTAAACATAGCAAAGATGTCATCAAACCGCAGGACGATCGTACCCCCGATGGCGCCATCCACGAAGCCCTTGCCCTCTGGCACCTTGGCCACGAAAACCGGGTATGCCACATCATTCTCTCTGAGACGCCGCTTCTCCCAATAAAGAACACTGTGCAGACTCCGCATAGCACCGGTTGCAGCATTGAGCATATTTGTCGGTAGCATCGCCCTACCAGCCACATGCACCCTCCTCGATATAACCTTAGGTGAAGGTGGCCCGTCCTGAGCACGAACCGTACTCGGTGCTGGCTGGCTCGCACCGGCGTCCTTTTTAGCCTTTCGTTTCCGTCCCTTCTTCTTGATCTACGGTACTTGGACCGAGTTCTACTCACAGACCGCCTTCTTGAGCTTGTTGGGGCTGATAATATTTCGCACCTCAGCAATCTGAGGCTCGGTGAAGGTGGCAGCTGGAGGCATCTCCTGAGAACTGAACGCCAGACGACGCCTGTTGCAATTGGGTTTCTCCGCCGTACCAACTAGATCGCGGTCGTCTTGGTTGGGTTCTTGAGAAGGAGGCCTGCAGAACTCGTCATCGTACCCATGTTCGGCAAAGTACTTATCGACGTTGGTAAATGTACCGTCATCATTGTCGTCGTTGTCCGGGTCCTGTGCCATATGCATGTCCGGATCCTGTGCCATAGGGATGTCCGGCATGTCCGGTAGCGTTGTGGCGTTCTTGCCATGGCTTGGCGCCGGCACGACTGGCGGTCTTGTCTGTGGGGTGGTGTCCCCCGCCCCCAAACGAATCTGGCTCTTTGGCCAAAGCAGGGGCCAGCTTACGCAGGCGCTGAGGGTCATCTTATCTTCTTCATTGGCCCCAGCGGGTCGAATCGGAGGTAACAGCTCGTCGCAGCCTGGCAGCACCCGAACCACTTCAACCCTATACAATTTTGGTGGCATCAGATTACCGTGGAACACGGGGTTGCCCGGTTGAAGATTCTTCCCTTGGCGACATCGACCAACTCGCCGCCCAGGAAGTGCAAGAGAGTGCAAGGAACGTCGGCGGCGCCCTGCGAAAACATGTAGGGCGTCAGGGATGCCCAGTCAAAGGCAAGGAGATGAAGTCATCGGCCGAGAGGCTTAGTTACCGTGATACCGTCGAGCTCGGCTAATGTCGAGGCACCGCCAACGGCGGGCGTGCAATTGACGGAGGGGCCGCTTGCTGGCGTGGTGTCGATTGGCGTACACCCGGGTGCATTAAGCTCCAATGCCCGTGCCGGCACCAGAGACACGAATATCGCCTCCGCCGAAGACACCAATGGCGCCGCCGGAGACACCAATGGCGCCGCCTGTGCATTGTGCGAGTTGCTGGCCGTGAAGCTGGGAACCGGCGGAGGCCCCTGTTGGCCACCCGTAATCCACGTCGTCAGCCCATGAATCAACGTAGGCACCATGGCGTTGAGCGTCGTTCCCAGTTGTTGTTACACTTGCTCTTGGACAATCTCCGGAATCCGCGCCACTTGTGCCTTGAGTGCTTCAACCTCGCGCAACTGGCTTTCCGAGTTGGTCTTTTTCTCCTTTCGCCCACCAGCGGTATAGTTTGACAACCATTTTGTGGACAAGCCTTTGTCGGCCACACGACCAGCTGACGTCGGCTTACTGAGCTTATCCTTGTTTTTCATTACGTTCAACACCCTATTTAAAGGGGTGTCGAAAGGGGAGCTCTAAGACGACCCCGCGCTACTGCTTTCATTGTCCTGCGGAAGGAACGTGAACCATTTAGAAATATTGGGGATTAATTAGAATGAAACCATATGGAGCTAATTATGCGGGGGTGTATTCCTTACCAAAACAAGCTCAAGTGCCTTGGTCTTCGGATCTGTGGTAAGCTCCTTTGTTACCGGGTCCTCCTTGTACCAGGCCCTGAGAATGTTCCTGGTCTACTTGTCACGGTATTTCTCGAAGCGGGGCGGTAAGCCTTGCTTGGCATGCTCCGCGTCCTCCTTGTCCCATATAGGCTCCGCCACTCTGTAACCGTCGGGACCGAGTTGGTGGACCCCTAAGTTCAACTTTCGCATTTCTTTCCCCCGCTGACTTGATTCGGAGGTTGCGCTGCTCTCGCACTTGATCTTGAACTCCTTGTAGTCATTTTTGCTCATCAAAGGATATTTCGCCTCTATCTTCTCATAACTATCACCTTTTTCAATCATTGCCTTCACCGTGCTTTTCCAAGTAGACAGGGCCGTGCTCATCCTCATGAGGGCGGCACCGTTCACTTTATTCCCTGAGAGGCGTGTGTTTGCAAACTCAGCAAGGAACTTGTATCGTTCGTGTAGCTTCATGAAGAGGAGGCTGCGCAAATTCCCTCGGTCCTTATGCCTTAGGTTCTCGGTGTTGATCGAGATGGTGCTCCGGAGAATGCACCCGAGCTGAACCGAGTACCCCTTGACTACTTCTTTGGGCGCCGCTAGATACCCGTCGGAGTTCACTTCAGTAAATTCCTCCCTGACGGTGCAGAGCACGCTCGGGCACCGGTCCTTCTGTTTCCTCTTCGGTTGGCTGCCATCTGTGCGTGCGCCGCCATCATCAGTGGTGGCATCCGCGGCACCATCATCAGTGGTGTCATCCCCGACGCCACTAGGGGTTGTGTAGTCAGGATCGGTGTCTTCCGCGGCGTCCTCATAGCGGTGAGGTTCTTCCTCCAACTCCTGGGACAGCTCCCAGAATTGCTTGCCGCCCGAACCGCCGGCCTCATCGTTGTGGGCCATGTTTCGCTCTAAATAGGAAAAAAGTTTGGTCAAAAAGTTGATTATTGTCAAGGAACAAGATCATGGTCTCATCATTTAGGGTTTTTCGACAACGAGGCATCCTAAAAGCTAAGTTTTTATCATTTAGGGTTTGTCGACGCCGAGGCACCCTAGGTTGGGCCTAATCACTTGGCACTAATCACTTGGCTCTATTGCCACCTATGGTTTAATGCAGCAAGAATGGCGGGGCAGTTGATCCTACTTAACTAAGTACTAAGATACCCCGGCCCATGGATTAGTCGCAAGTACCCCATATGTCCTATTTTTAGCAAAGTCATGCTAAAATTCACGGAAAATTTCAGCATGACCTTTGCTGAAAATAGGACATATGGAGTACCGAATTTGCTGGAATGGAAGTTAATCGACATTCCGGCAAACTCAAGGGCCTCTCGGGGTACATGCAAATTCATCACGACACAATGGTCGGAGACAAAACCCAGCAACTTTACAAGTCTTTCACAGATTTGTTTGCAAGTTCTGATATGTAATAAAGATGAGCCTCCAATGTTGATTTGTTTGCCTCAAGACAAGATGAACCTCCAATGCAACAGTCTTAGACATTAGGACACTACAATGATCTACAACCTTATGTAAAGTGCCAACTCCACAGATTTATTTTTCACAACTTTTATATTATTACTAGAAGCAACACAACAGGGTTAAACACCAGAATCTTGAGTTTAATTTGATTAGGCTACATTGTCTTGAGGCCTGGCTTACTTGTCTTTGTCTGTCAGCCAGCTCATGCATGCATGGGCATCTAACTCACTGGTATCACATCTGGTTATCAACAGAACAACAGGAGTAAAAAGAAAAAAAATCATATAGAAGCACATATGAGAAGATTCATCGAATCTGCATGACTTCACAGAAAAGATACCTTTACCTAGCACCATCATGTTTGTTGGACAAAAAGAAGAAAATCAACCTCTTGTTAATGTTTAATTATCGTGCAGCTCTGTTAGGCATGCAGTGCTGCTGTACTACTTAGGTACAAAGACAATACGATTCTCCTTAAAATGCACCTATTTTTACCTTACAAAAGTAACAAAAACATTTTTGTCAAAAGAGCACTACTACTGAAATAAGATGTTCTGCATGCATAGAAAATGAGGATTAAACATACTCAAGTCAGGCATTGTGACAGGTTCTCAACATGAACATGAACATGCATTGACAGTCATATCACCTGGGCTGGGCACCATGCCACTGCCCTAATTAAACCCTAAAATAAACATGTCTCTTTCCCCTCCCCCCTCCTATCCCTCTGTCTCTCTTTCCCAGCTCCAACCCCAAACACAAATTAAACCCTATATTTACTAGTAATTAAGATTCAGCCCTGGATAATCAACATACTCATCTTGAACCCTATATTTACTTGTAATTAAGAGTCCATATCTCTTGACTAGAACCACACCAAACCCATCTTGTGTTATGTATCACACCAAACAGACCAGCAACTGAATACCGGGGCTTTAAGTTGCTTGCAGAGACTAGATAGCTCTACTCATTCTCAGGAGCCAGCACTACATACTTTATTCCATATTTTATTTTACTGGGATATAATAAAGAGCATAGTTTGCAATTAGTCTGTATCTAGTTGCAAACAGGACTGGATCCAGTTTCAGTCCTACATGTCTCTTACCTTTCAGGACAGTGGTAGCAGCACACTGCTTGCAATGGTTAATGTCCAAAATAACTAATTTTCATCTATAAACCATGGACAAATACATGATACAATACATTTTTCTTTGGGTATAACCATGGTGGTGAAATACCGGTCTTCTTTTAGGACGCTCTTGGCCCATCTGACATGGAACATCGTGACCTTCTCTCCAGCGGAGCTCAGCTCCCAGATCTCCTCAATCCTTCCGTAGTATCTGTCCTTGTTGTTACCGGTGTAGGATTCCATCGTTACCCCGAAGTTCTGATAACCATCGCTCTTCATGTCCTTGTCCTCGGTGTAGAATGTGTAGCCGTTGATATCGTACGCCTCATAGGTCATCAGGTTGTGCTCGGCGCCCTGTGACAAGGCGAATATGAGTTGTTCTTCCGTGGAAGAATCCTCATGTAAAGGGTACGACAGAAGCTTCTGCTTGAACCAACGCGTGAAACATGAGTTGTGCTCTTTGATTATATCTCCGTCTATCCTCTGTTGGCCTCGTTCATTGTACGTCCTCTCAATAAAGGTTTTGTGCTCTACCACCCAAGGATCGACCATGTCTATGTGTTGTAGCACGACTAGGTTTGCTCTTTCAAAGTCGGCGAGTCGACCCTCAAAGTCGACATGCATTTCGCGGCGACCCTCACGGTGACCCCATCCAGCGAGCCTACCGAGGTGCCTGTTGACGGGTAGACCAACGGGGTTCTTGATGCCTAGATAATTCGTGCAGTAGGAGATGCACTCTTCGGTCAGAAAGCCCCTGGCTATACTTCCCTCTGGACATGACATGTTGCGAACGTACCCTTTGATGATACCATTCATCCTTTCGAACGGCATCATGCTGTGCAGGAACATCGGCCCGAGTTAGATGATATCCTCCACCATATGGACCAGCAGATGCACCATAACGTCGAAGAATGCGGGCGGGAAGCACATCTCAAGCTCGCATAGTATCACCACGATCTCTTCATGTAGCCTTCTGAGTTGCCTCACGCCAACCGACTTCCGAGAGATGACATCGAAAAAGTTGCATAGGCCAAATAGCATTTCATGGACTTGCACGTCCATGATCCCACAGATTGCAACTGGAAGTATCTGCGTCATCAGCATGTGACAGTCGTGAGACTTCATCCCGCTGAACTTCTGCTTCGCTGGGTCCAAGTATCTGCTTATCTTCCCCGCGTAACCATAAGGAAGTTTTACTCCTACGAGGCAGGTGAAAAACTACTCGACCTCCTCCTGACTTAGAGTGAAGCACGTGGGAGCGTAGTCATTTCTGGTCTTCTTGGCCTATTTGCCTTTGCGACGACTTTCTGTGTCCTGCTTCACCTCATCATCATCATCATTAGTGTGAAGCTCCTGCCTGATGCCCATTGATTTCAAGTCTGCCCTTGCTTTCGGCCCATCTTTGGTCCTCTCTGGCATGTTGAGCAGGGTACCAAGCAGACTCTCGCACACGTTCTTCATGATATGCATGACATCAAGGCTGTGAGGCACACGGTGGATCTTCCAGTACGGCAAGTCCCAGAAAATAGACCTCGTTTTCCATACCTTTAGCAGCGGCTCTAGTGCCTTTCGCTTCTTTCCCAGCTCTGGCGCCTTTTGCTTCTTTCCCGGCAGTGGGCAATCTTTCCAATTTTTCAACAGCTCGTCTATTTCCTCGCCGCTCCTCGTACGCGGGCGTCTTCGGGGTTCGGTTTCACCATCGAACAGATCCTTGCGTTTCCTCCACAGGTCATCGTCGCAAAGCCACCTTCGATGTCCCATGAACACGGTTTTCAAAGACCCGGGATGTCTATCTAGCTGGCGATACGTTGTGCCATCCATGCACCTGACGCATCCAGACAGAAAATCCGTGGACCACCTGCCCCTCGAGATATCTATAATCAAGATAGTCATGCACCGTCGTGAGCAGTGCGGCTCTCATAGGGAAATATTCTTTCTCTGCGGCGTCCCCCATATTGGTTGGCGTTTTCCACAGCATGTCTAGCTCCTCGTTCAGCAGCCCCAGATACAGATTGATGTCGTTCCCTGGTTGTTTCGGCCCGTCAATTAGCATATTCATGTGAATGTACTTCCTCTTCATGCGCAACCAGGGGGGAAGGTTGGACATCGACACAAACACAGGCCGGGTGCTATGTGTGCTTCTCTGGCTGCCAAACGGATTGACTCCATCGGTGCTCGCGCCCAGCATGATGTTCCTTGGATCCTTCCCAAATTCTGGGTCTTCGAAGTTCAACGCTTGCCACTGGCTCCCATCCTTAGGGTGACTCAGCATCTTGTCTTTTTTATTTATCTCCGGATCATTTGCGTCATCTTCTCGCTTCTTCTCCTCCCTATTCGCGTGCCAACACAGAAGCTTTGCTACCTTAGGGTCCGCGAAATACCGCTGCAGACGAGGAGTGATCAGAAAGTACCACACCACTTTTCAAGGAGCTTTCTTCCTCTTCTTGTATCGAGTGACGCCGCACACCAGACATATGGTAGACTCCGCATCCTCATCCCAATAAATGATGCAATTTTTCATGCACACATGGTATTTCACGTGCGGTAAATCCAGAGGACACACGATTTTCTTCACCTCCTCGAAACTGGTAGGGCACTTGTTCCCCTTGGGAAGACATTCGTGCCAGAATGACATGTTCTCGTCGAAGCATGCGTCAGTCATTTTGTGTTTTACCTTCATCTCCAGAGCCATGAGCGTTACTTTCAGGCGGGTATCCTCGGGCCTGCATCATTCATACAATGGAGTAACCACATCTATCTCCAGTTGATCCAGCTTGGCTTTCTCTCAGGCGGCAGCTCTTGCGTTATCCGTCTGCTTGAGAAGTAGCTCTTGAATATGAGGTTCCTGCACCCAGCCCATCGATGGTCCATCGTCGTCTGCTCCGCCGGCATCTTCATCTTCATGATCATGCCCTTCGTCTACTCCGCCATCTTCCTCATCATCATGCCCGGCATCTTCTACATGATGACTGTGTACAGCATCACCGTCGTGATCATGTCCTGGAGATTCTTCGTCTTCTCGCCCGCCCGAGCCGTGGTGGTTGTCTTGCTGCCCTTCCTCATTTCTTGCCCGGCCCCCATGGACGACTTCATAGTCATCTTCATCACCTTGCCACCGATAGCCATCCATGAAACCACGCAAGAGCAGGTGGTCCCGCACCTGCCCGGAATCCGGGCCCGCAATAAGGCTCTCTAGCTTGCATCTTCGACACGGACATCTTATCTTCGTCTCATTCTTTTGAAGCATCTCGGCCTTCGCGGAGCTCAAAAACCTATTCACGATTCCTTCGGTCATCGTGCGGACCATGGTCGCCTGTGGGGTAGAGCAAAATGATATTTTAGAACCAAGAAAAAATTTGGCATGACTTTCCCTAAAAATAGGACCAAAAAGAAGGCATAGTGCCAAAATTCTCCCCGAAACGGAAAAGAAACAACAA
>NW_024119146.1:0-9275 GCF_003073215.2 Triticum urartu
CTATGTGGACCCTGAGTCCGTATGATTATATTTGTAAGAGATAATTATTGTATATATGTAGCCGGTAGTGTCAGATAGATATACGAGAACTTGTTGTTCGACCAATCTCTCGGAGAAGGAGAGGTGGTCGATATCACTTCTCTCTGTATATATGCATATATGTTCATGACGATCTTCTCTTTCCTTCGTTTTCTTACTAGCTAGCTAGCGTGTCTAGTCCTCTCTATATACGTATGTATAGTACGTAGTGTCGACCAAGCACGGACATAACAGAGGACACTTCTCTCTATTAATTATAACTAGCTAACACAATATATGAAACACCTAAATTAACCCCCCAAAACCCCCAACCCCCCCCCTTTCAAAAAAAACAAAAACCCCAGCCACTGAAGTGCTGACGCATGGATGCCTATTGGTCCCGGTTGGTGCCACCAACCGGGACCAAAGGGTCTCCTGACTGGGCTCTGCGCACTGCCCACGTGGAGGTCCTTTAGTCCCAGTTCTGGATTGAACCGGGACTAAAGGGGGGAGGTATTAGTACCGACACTTTAGTCCCGGTTCCGGAACCGGGACTAAAGGCCCTTACGAACCGGGACTATAGGCCCTTTTTCTACCAGTGAATAACAGCCCATAATGCAATAAATATTGATATAAAAGCATGATGCAAAATGGACGTATCAGATGACTACTTCATAGTTTAGTGCACCATGCTTAACGACTTAGAATCGGGACTTCAAAGATGTTTTGAACGTCATGGACCTTATGAGATGTTCCAGGAGCTGAAGTTAATATTTCAAGCAAATACCCAAGTTGAGAGATATGAAGTCTCCAACAAGTTCTATAGCTAAAATATGGAGGAGATTAGCTCAAGTAGTGAGCATATGATCAGATTATCTGGGTACTACAATTGCTTGAATCAAGTGGGAGTTAATCATCCAGATAAGATAGTGATTGGCAGAATTCTCTAGTCACCATCACCAAGTTAGTAGAATTTCGTGATGAACTATAGTATGCAAGGGATAACGGAAACAATTCCCAAGCTCTTCGTGATGCTGAAATCGACGAAGGTAGAAATCAAGAAAAACATCAAGTGTTGATGGTTGACGAGACCACTAGTTTCAAGAAAACGGCAAAGGGAAGAAGGGGAACTTCAAGAAGAACGGCAAGCAAGTTGCTGCTCAAGTGAAGAAGCCCAAGTCTGGTCCTAAGCCTGAGACTAAGTGCTTCTACTGCAAAGGGACTGGTCACTAGAAGTGGAACTGCCCCAAGTATTTGGCGGATAAGAAGGATGGCAAAGTGAACAAAGGTATATTTGATATACAGATTATTGATGTGTATTTTACTAGTGTTCGTAGCAACCCCTCGGTATTTGATACTGGTTCGGTTGCTAAGAGTAGTAACTAGAAACAGGAGTTGCAGAATAAACAGAAACTAGTAAAAGGTGAGGTGACGATGTGTGTGGGAAGTAGTTCCAAGATTGATATGATCATCATCGCACACTCCCTATAATTTCGGAATTAGTATTGAAACTAAATAAGTGTTATTTGGTGTTTGCATTGAGCATGAATATGATTTGATCATGTTTATTGCAATACGGTTATTCATTTAAGTTAGAGAACAATTGTTGTTCTGTTTACATGAATAAAACCTTCTATGGTCATACACACCAACGAAAATGGTTTGTTGGATCTCAATCGTAGTGATACACATATTCATAATATTGAAGCCAAAATATGCAAAGTTAATAATGATAGTGCAACTTACTTGTGGCACTGCCATTTAGGTCATATTGGTGTAAAGCGCATGAAGAAACTCCATGCTGATGGGATTTTGGAATCACTTGATGCTTGCGAACCATGCCTCTTGGGCAAGATGACTAAAACGCCGTTCTCCGGAACAATGGAGCAAGCAACAGATTTGTTGGAAATCATACATACTGATGTATGTGGTCCGATGAATATTAAGTCTTGCAGCGGGTATCATTATTTTCTGACCTTCACTGATGATTTGAGCAGATATGGGTATATCTACTTAATGAAATAGAAGTATGCAACATTTGAAAAGTTCATATAATTTTAGAGTGAAGTGGAAAATCATCGTAACAAGAAAATAAAGTTTCTACGATCTGATCGTGGAGAAGAGTATTTGAGTTACGAGTTTGGTCTTCAGTTAAAACAATGTGAAATAGTTTCACTACTCACGCCACCTGGAACACCACCGTGTAATGGTGTGTCCGAACATCGTAACCATACTTTATTAGATATGGTGCAATCTATGATGTCTCTTACCGATTTACCACTATCGTTTTGGGGTTATGCATTAAAGACAGCTGCATTCACGATAAAAAGGGCACCATCTAAGTCCGTTGAGATGACACAATTTGAACTGTGGTTTGGCAAGAAACCAAAGTTGTCATTTCTTAAAGTTTGGGGTTGTGATGCTTATATGAAAAAGTTTCATCCTAATAAGCTCAAACCCAAATCGGAGAAATATGTCTTCATAGGATACCCAACGGAGACTGTTGGGTACACCTTCTATCACAGATCCAAAGGCAAGACATTCGTTGCTAAGAATGGATCCTTTCTAGAGAAGGAGTTTCTCTCGAAAGAAGTGAGTGGGAGGAAAGTAGAACTTGATGAGGTAACTGTACCTGCTCCCTAATTGGAAAGTAGTTCATCACAGAAATCTGTTCCAGTGACTCCTACACCAATTAGTGAGGAAGATAATGATGATGATCATGTAACTTCAGATCAAGTTACTACCAAACCTCGTAGGTCAAACAGAGTGAGATCCGCACCAGAGTGGTACGGTAATCCTATTCTGGAGGTCATGTTACTTGACCATGACGAACCTACGAACTATGAGGAAGCGATGATGAGCCCAGATTCCGCAAAATGGCTTGAGGCCATGAAATCTGAGATGGGATCCATGTATAAGAACAAAGTATGGACTTTGATTGACTTGCCCAATGATCGGCGAGCCATTGAGATTAAATGGATCTTCAAGAGGAAGACGGACGCTGATAGTGTGTTACTATCTACAAAGCTAGAATTGTCGCAAAAGGTTTTCGACAAGTTCAAGGTGTTGACTATGATGAGAGTTTCTCACTCGTGTCTATGCTTAAGTCTGTCCGAATCATGTTAGAAATTGCCGCATTTTATGAAATCTGGCAAATGGATAAACAAAACTGCATTCCTTAATGGATTTATTAAAGAAGAGTTGTATATGATGCAACCAGAAGGTTTTGTCAATCCTAAAGGTGCTAACAAAATATGCAAGCTCCAGCGATCCATCTATGGACTGGTGCAAGCATCTCGGAGTTGGAATATACGCTTTGATAAGTTGATCAAAGCATATAGTTTTATACAGACTTGTGGTGAAGCCTGTATTTATAAGAAAGTGAGTGGGAGCACTACAACATTTCTGATAAGTATATGTGAATGACATATTGTTGATCGGAAATAATGTAGAATTATTCTGTAAAGCATAAAGGAGTGTTTGAAAGGAGTTTTTCAAAGAAAGACCTCGGTGAAGCTGCTTACATATTGAGCATCAAGATTTATAGAGATAGATCAAGACGCTTGATAAGTTTTTCAATGAGTACATACCTTGACAAGATTTTGAAGTAGTTCAAAATGGAACAGTCAAAGAAAGAGTTCTTGCCTGTGTTACAAGGTGTGAAATTGAGTAAGACTCAAAGCCCGACCACGGCAGAAGATAAAAAGAGAATGAAAGTCATTCCCTATGCCTCAGCCATAGGTTCCATAAAGTATGCCATGCTGTGTACCAGATCTATTGTATACCATACACTGAGTTAAGAAAGGGAGTACAATAGTGATCTAGGAGTAGATCAATGGACAGCAGTCAAAATTATCCTTACTAGAATAAGGATATGTTTCTCGATTACGGAAGTGACAAAAGGTTCGTCGTAAAGGGTTACGTCGATGCAAGTTTTGACACTGATCCAGATGACTCTAAGTCTCAATCTGGATACATATTGAAAGTGGGAGCAATTAGCTAGAGTAGCTACATGCAGAGCATTGTAGACATAGAAATTTGCAAAATACATACGGATCTGAATGTGACAGACCCGTTGACTAAAATTATCTCACAAGCAAAACATGATCACTTTTTGGGTCTTAATCACATAGCGATGTGAAATAGATTACTGAATCTAGTAAACCCTTTGGGTGTTAGTCACATGGAGATGTGAACCAACCACATAAAGATGTGAACTATTGATGTTAAATCACATGGCGATGTGAACTAGATTACTGACTCTAGTGCAAGTGGGAGACTGAAGGAAATATGCCCTAGAGGAATAATAAAGTTATTATTTATTTCCTTATATCATGATAAATGTTTATTATTCATGCTAGAATTGTATTAACCGGAAACATAATACATGTGTGAATACATAGACAAACAGAGTGTCACTAGTATGCCTCTACTTGACTAGCTCGTTAATCAAAGATGGTTATGTTTCCTAACCATAAACAAGAGTTGTCATTTGATTAACGAGATCACATCATTAGGAGAATGATCTGATTGACATGACCCATTCCATCAGATTAGCACCCGATCGTTTAGTATGTGGCTATTGCTTTCTTCATGACTTATACATGTTCCTATGACTATGAGATTATGCAACTCCCATTTACCGGAGGAACACTTTGTGTGCTACCAAACGTCACAACGTAACTGGGTGATTATAAAGGAGATCTACAGGTGTCTCCAAAGGTACATGTTGGGTTGGCGTATTTCGAGATTAGGATTTGTCACTCCAAGTGTTGGAGAGGTATCTGGGCCCTCTCGGTAATGCACATCACTTAAGCCTTGCAAGCATTGCAACTAATGAGTTAGTTGCGAGATGACGTATTACGGAACGAGTAAAGAGACTTGCCAATAACGAGATTGAACTAGGTATTGGATACCGACGATCGAATCTCGGGCAAGTAACATACCGACGACAAAGGGAACAACATATGTTGTTATGCGATCTGACCGATAAAGATCTTCGTAGAATATGTAGGAGCCAATATGAGCATCCAGGCTCCGCTGTTGGTTATTGACCGGAGACGTGTCTCGGTCATGTCTACATAGTTCTCGAACCCGTAGGGTCCGCACGCTTAAAGTTCGATGACGGTTATATTATGAGTTTATGTCTTTTGATGTACCGAAGGAGTTCGGAGTCCAGGATGAGATCAGGGACATCATGAGGAGTCTCGAAATGGTCAAGACATAAAGATCGATATATTGGAAGATTATATTCAGACATCGGAAAGGTTCCGAGTGATTCGGGTATTTTTCGGAGTGCCGGAGAGTTACGGGAATTCGTATTGGGCCTTAATGGGCCATACGGGAAAGGAGAGAAAGGCCTCAAAGGGTGGCCGCATCCCTCCCCATGGACTGGTCCGAATTGGACTAGGGAGGGGGGCGCCCCCTTCCTTCCTTCTCCTTTTCCCTTCCCTTTCCTTCCCTCCTACTCCTACTACTTGGAAGGGCTCCTAGTTCTACTAGGAAAGGGGGGAATCCTACTCCCGGTGGGAGTAGGACTCCCAGGGCGCGCCATAGAGAGGGCCGGCCCCTCCCCTCCTCCACTCCTTTATATACGTGGCCAGGGGGCACCCCATAGACACAACAATTGATCAAGTTGATCTTTTAGCCGTGTGCGGTGCCCCCCTCCACCATAGTCCACCTCGATAATACTGTAGTGGTGCTTAGGAGAAGCCCTGCGTCGGTAGAACATCAACATCGTCACCACGCCGTCGTGCTGACGAAACTCTCCGTCAACACACGGCTGGATCGGAGTTCGAGGGAAGTCATCGGGCTGAACGTGTGCTGAACTCGGAGGTGACGTACGTTCGGTACTTGATCGGTCGGATCGTGAAGACGTACGACTACATCAACCGCGTTGTACTAACGCTTCCGCTTTCAGTCTACGAGGGTACGTGGACAACACTCTCCCCTCTCGTTGCTATGCATCACCATGATCTTGCGTGTGCGTAGGAATTTTTTTGAAATTACTACGTTCCCCAACAACAGCCCCACGCCGCAACAGAACCAGTTATAACCCTTCTCCTCCTCTCAATCTGCGACTCCACTGCCGCGTTTTCCCATCTCCAGTCGTTCCCGTTTGGGGCCTCGCCGTCGTCCACCTTCTCGCTGCGTTCGGTGCGGCATGGTCAACAAACGAGAGTCATCGGAAGGGGACTGTACGTGGAGAGCCTGACGGCTGGGAACCACAAGTTCCATGGTCGCACGCAAGGAAAGTTCCACCTTTTTAAGCTGAAAAAAATGTTTCCTCCACCTGACAGCTGGGACCCACCGGCTGTATCTTCGCATGGAAGGAAGTGCCTCCTTGTTTTGTGAAAAAAATTATTTATCCCGTTGACAGCTGGGACCCGTTAGATTTGGTGACTGACTTGTGGGCCTACTAAGCGGACGTGTACGCACGGCTTTGTCAACTGAATCAACAAATGATTCTAGCAGCTGGACCGTTGGATGTTAATCCAATAGTCGTGCTCCTTCTTCAACCTCTGTTCTTGCTCCTGTCTCCCGTGGGCGGCACCGCAGTTGTGCTGCTGCGCACCCGAACCAGTGAAGTTTCCCACTCCTCTCCATCTGCGACTCCACTGCCCCGTCTTCCCCATCTCCGGGTCGTTCCAGTCTGGGTGCGCTCGGCACGGTGTGGTCAACGTGGTCAACAACCGAGAGTCATTGGAAGATGACTGTACGTGAGAGGCTGACAGTGGGGACGCACCACGCCCATGGACGCATGCATGCAACGGAACGCGGCGAGGTCAACGTGGTCAAGGAACGACTTCCATCGGAAGTATACTGTACGTGGAGAGTCTCAACTGGGTCCATGGCCGCAGCAAGTAAGTGCCTCCTTATTACGCAGAAAATAATGATTCCTCCAACTGACAGCAGGGACCCACTGAACGGGCCACCGTATTTTGCGAAAAAATGTTTGCCCCTGACTGCTGGGACCCACCTGACGGGCCACCGTATTTCGTGAAAAAACGTTCCCCCGCTGTCAGCTCGGACCCACCGGAAGTGCCTCCTTATTACGCACAAAAAAATGAATACTCCCCCGGCTAGCTGGGACCCACCTTGGTGGGAGGCTGACTTGTGGGCCTACTAAGTTGACGGGGACGAAGGGCTTTGTCAACTTAGTCAATATGAATGATTCTAGCTCCAGTGACCGTACGATGTCCATCCAACGGCTGTAGTGCTTCTTCAACCTCTGGTCTTCTTGCTCCAGCCGCCCAAAGCAGCGTCAATCGTGCTGCATGCTCCTGCCTCCCATGGCCGGCTGTGCTGCCGCGGAGGCCTCACTGCCCCCTACTATTCCCACCGCTAGCCAGGCCCTACAGCGACGGCAGCCTCACACCACAGCTGAACCAGTGAACCCTCGTACTCCTCTCCGCGTGGGCTTCCACTGCCGCGTCTTCCCCGGCTCCGCGTTGTCCCCTTCCTAGGCCTCGTCGTCGTCCACCGCCGTGGTGCTCTCCGCACGGCGTGGTCAACATGGTCAAGGAATGACTTCCATCGAAGGAGTACTGTACGTGGAGAGGCTGACAGCTGGGTCCACGGCCACAGCCCAGTTTTTTTTGATTTGCCAAGTAAGTCGCTTTGTCAAGCCTGTTGGGCTGCAAATCTTTCAAGACGAGGAGAGCTTTCATTCGGCTGGCCGAGAAAATGGCCCATCAGTAATGAGAAATGGGTTGTACATTTTTAAAACACATAAACCGGCAATTAGTTTCAAATATCTTTTTTTTCATTCGAGATTTTAAATTACATTAATTTTTATGCGTGGAGAATTTGTTGGATTTTATATTGATATACACTTATTTTTAAAATCAGTTTGAATGTGAGTCGAAATTTCGGGATTAAAAACAGTTCGGACCGCACCGAAATATGCAAAATTTCGTATAATTTTTAACCGTGGCCACAATATGGGCTGTAATGGTAACAAAAAGAATATGGGCTCCAAAAAAACCTTAATAATTAGCAAATGGGCTGTAAATTATTAGAAATAATGGCAGATGGGCTATATGTTGTTTCCACAGATTTGAGGCTTTCCTAAAAAAAGGTTGACGCACAAGCAGTGACTGTTGGATGGCCATCCAACGGCCGTCGTGCTTCTTCAATCTCTGCTCTTCCTGCTCCAGCCGCTCAAACAAGCACCGGCAGGACTGCCTGCTCCCTCCTCCCCGCGGCCGGCTCTGCTGCCGCGCAGGCCACACCGCCCCACCATACTCCCATCGCTGGCCTAGCCATCCCTCTACTCACCCACACCTACTGTTATTCTCCGGCGACGGCAGACGAACCAGTAAACCCTCGTACAGTCGTACTCCCCTCCGCGTGGGAAACAACTGCCGAGTCTTCCCTGCCTCCGTGTCGTTCCCTTCCTAGGCCTCGCCATCATCCACCACCCTGGTGCTCTCGGCGCGGCCTGGTCAATGTGGTCAATGACTGACATGCATCTGAAGTGGATTGTACGTGGAGAGGCCGACAGCTGGGTCCACGGCCGCACGCAAGGAAATGCCTCCTTATTACGCGCAAAATAATGATTCCTCCACCTGACATCAGGGACCCACCGAAAGGGCCTCTGTATTTCGCGAAAAAAATGTTACCGCCGCTGATAGCTTGGACCCACCAGCTATATCTTCGCACGCAAGGAAGTGCCTCCTTATTACGCACAAAAAAATGAATACTCCCCCTGTCAGCTGGGATCCAGTATGGTGGCAGAATGACTTTTGGGCCTACTAAGTTGACGAGGACAGAGGGCTTTGTCAACTTAGTCAATATGCACGATTCTAGCTCCAGTGACCGTACGATGTCCATCCAACAGCCGTAGTGCTTCTTCAACCTCTGGTCTTCTTGCTCCAACTGCCCAAACCAGTGCCGGTCGTGCCTCATGCTCCTGCCTCCCGTGGCCGGCTGCGATGCGGCGGAGGCCTCACCGCCCCCTACTACTCCCACCGCTGGCAAAACCATCCCTCTACTCACCCACACCCCCTGTTATTCTACGGCGACGACAGCCTCACACCGCAGCGAACCAGTGAACCCTCGTACTCCTCTACGCGTGGGCATCCACTGCCACGTTTCCCCGGCTCCGCGTCGTCCCCTTCCTAGGCCTCCCCTTCGTCCATTGCCGTGGTGCTCTCGGCGCGGCGTGGTCAATGTGGTCAAGGAACAGCTTCCATCGGACATGGACTGTATGTGGAGAGGCTGACAGCTGGGTCCACGGCCGCAGCAAGGAAGTG
>NW_024119147.1:0-12652 GCF_003073215.2 Triticum urartu
TGAATTCTCCAAACCCTTCCCTTTACATTCTTGCAAGTTGCATGCTTTACTTTCCGCTGCCTATATACTCTTTGCATGCTTGCTTGAATTGTGTGATGATTGCTTGACTTGTCCTAAAGTAGCTAAAATCTGCCAAGAACTAAAATTGGGAAAAGGTTAGGTTTTTATTTGGTCAAGTAGTCTAATCACCCCCCCCCTCTAGACATACTTTCGATCCTACACAAATTCATGGCCCGGCCGTGCTATGTGTATCTACAGCTCAAGATGCCAGGTTATAAAGGCACCATCATGGTACATGGAAGCCGGAAAATAGCCCTGGAGTGTGAAGAAGGAGATGTCGCTTATGCTGAGTCTGTTTGTGCAACAGAGGAGTTAAAGTTTTATAAAGATAATGTTGACCCGGCAGACATGACGTCTTTGAAGAAGCCAACTACGGAGCATGAATCAATGTTGAACTTCAAGTCAGCTGATGACACCAAGATGGTTGATTTTGTGCCTGGCGATTCATCCAAACAGTTCATTATCAGTGCTAACTTGGATCCAAAATAGGAAAGCGCGCTCATCGAGTTCATCCGTGAGAACCGGGACATCTTTGCATGGAAACCTTCTGACATGCCGGGTGTCCCAAGAGAACTCCCTGAGCACACTCTTAATATTGATCCAAAGTTTAAGCCGGTCAGGCAGTTTCTTCGACGGTTTAGCGAGGAAAGGCGCAAGGCCATTGGAGAAGAGGTGGCCCGGCTCTTGGCGGCCGGGTTCATTGTTGAAGTTTTTCACCCAGAGTGGTTGGCTAACCCAGTGCTTGTACTCAAGAAGAACGGCACCTGGCGTATGTGTGTGGATTATACCGTTTTGAACAAGGCTTGTCCGGCTGACCCTTTTGTTCTCCCTCGTATTGATCAGATCATTGATGCTACGGTGGGTTGCAAGCGTTTGAGTTTTTTGGATGCATACTCAGGTTATCATCAAATCAATATGGCAGTTAAGGACCAGGAGAAAACAACTTTCATCACTCCGTTTGGATCCTTCTGCTATGTGTCTATGCCTTTTGGGCTTAAGAGTGCCCAGGCGACTTATCAACGGTGTGTGCAGAATTGCCTTCACAATCAGATTGGGCATAATGTTCATGCCTATGTGGATGATATAGTGGTGAAATCCAGAGAAGAGGAAACCTTGGTAACAGATCTGAAGGAGACCTTTGATAACCTCCGGGTCTACAAGATGGTGCTTAACCCGGCCAAGTGTGTTTTTGGAGTCCCAGCTGGCAAACTCTTGGGTTTTTTGGTGTCTAACAGAGGTATTGAAGCTAACCCGGAGAAAATTAAGGCAATCACATCCCTGGCCAAACCGGTGTGCATCAATGATGTTCAACGACTGGCGGGTCGCGTTGCTGCTTTGAGCCGGTTCATAAGCCGGTTAGGGAAGAAGGCGATGCCTTTGTATCAGATGATGAAAAAGACGGATGACTTTGTCTAGAGTGATGCTGCAAACTCTGCTTTTGAGTATCTGAAGAAACAGCTTGCTGAGCCGCCGGTTCTTGCTGCTCCGGTTGAGAAAGAGCCGTCATTATTATATGTAGCTGCTAACTCACGTGCGGTCAGTGTGGCCATTGTTGTAGAGTGCAAGGAGGCTGGCAAGGAACATCCGATCCAACGGCCGATTTACTACGTCAGTGAGGTGCTCATTGAATCTAAACAAAGATATCTGCACTGGCAGAAGCTTGTTTATGGGGTGTTCATGGCAAGCCGGAAGCTTAAACACTATTTTCAGGGTCACCCAATAACTGTGGTTAGCTTTGCTCCTTTAGGAGACATCATTCAAAATAGAGAAGCCACAGGACGAGTCGCCAAGTGGGCTATTGAACTTGGGTCTCATGGTTTAAAGTATATGCCACGTACTGCGATCAAATCTCAAGCGCTGGTTGACTTCATTAATGACTAGACAGAGTTGCAGATGCCAGAGGAGAAACCAGACAACACATATTGGACGATTCATTTTGATGGGTCCAGACAGTTGGAAGGCTCGGGGGCTGGAGTTGTTTTAACTTCTCCTCGAGGGGACAAGTTTTGTTACATGCTGCGATTAATGTTTCCTTGTACTAACAACGCAGTAGAGTATGAAGCCTTGCTCCATGGTCTTCGAATGGTAAAGAGATGAGCCTGAGCCGGGTCCGGTGCCTTGGAGATTCAGATTTGGTGTCCCAACAGGTGTTAGGCAAGTGGGATTCCAAGGATCCTCTCATGGCGGCTTATCACCGTGAAGTCGATGCTGTTGCAGGACATTTTAAGGGTTATCAGGTGGAACACATTGACCGTAGGAAGAATGAAGCGGCCGATGCTTTAAGCCGGTTGGGATCTCAGCGTAAGCCGGTGCCACCTAACACCTTTTTGGATGTTTTGCATAACCTGTCTGTTAAGTTACCTACAGAGGAAGGTTTGGCCGTTCCTGACCTGGGGGCACAGTTGGTGGTGGCTCTTCACGTCATTCCAGATTGAACAGTACCGTTCTTGGCTTACATGACCCGGGGCGAGTTGCCAGAGGATGAGACCCTGGCCGGACAGATAACCCGGCGGTCCAAGTCAATGACGATTTCTGACGGAGAGTTAAACCATCGCAGCGTCACTGGAGCATTTCAGCGGTGTGTTTCTCCTGAAGAAGGCCAAGAAATACTTCGTGAGATCCATGAAGGGGATTGTGGTCATCACGCCGGGTTAAAGTCTCTTGTGGCCAAAGCTTTTCGTCATGGTTTTTACCAGTTGATGGCTCACGCTGATGCACAGGATCTGGTGAGTAGGTGTGATGGATGTCAAAAATTTGCACGACGAGCGCATGTGCCGGCTCAAGAGTTGCGGATGATTCCAATCACTTGGCCTTTTGCAGTCTGGGGGCTTGACATGGTTGGACCTTTTAAAAGGTTTAAGGATAAAAATACACATCTTTTAGTGGCAGTTGACAAATTCACAAAATGGGTTGAGGTAGAGCCAGTGAGTAAGTGTGATGCAGCCACGGCGGTTCAGTTCATGAAAAAGGTGATCTTTCGCTTTGGCTTTCCACACAGAATTATCACTGACAATGGCACTAATTTATCCCAAGGGGCTATGGAGGATTTTTGTCAACGTGAGCATATCCGGCTTGATGTTTCTTCTGTAGCTCACCCTCAATCCAATGGTCAGGCTGAGAGAGCAAATCAGGAAATCTTAAAAGGTCTCAAGCCCCGGCTTATGGTTCCCTTACAACGGATGCCGGGTTGTTGGGTAGAGGAATTACCCTCGATACTATGGAGTATCAACACCACTCCTAACAGGTCTATGGGTTATACACCTTTCTTCATGGTTTATGGGGCGGAAGCAGTGCTGCCTAGTGACATCCGTCATGACTCGCCTCGCGTGGCAGCTTACATTGAAGCTAATAACGAACAAGCTCGACAGGATGCACTTGACTTGTTAGATGAGGAGAGAGACTTGGCGGCGGCTCGATCAGCAATTTATCAAAAGGACCTGCGCCGCTATCACAGCCGCCGGGTTAAGTCCAGAACTTTCCAATAAGGTGACCTAGTGCTCCGGCTCATCCAGGATCTGTCAGATGCACACAAGCTATCCCCGCCTTGGGAAGGACCCTTTGTGGTCAGCAAGAATTTAAACAACGGGTCATATTACCTCATCGACGTTTGGGAACACAAAGACTCACGTAAGTCGGAGGAGGAGACCCGCCGGCCGTGGAACATTGCTCAACTTCGGCCATACTACACCTGAGCCACCGGCTCTCATCATGTACATACTTTGACATTGTATATATTATGATAAGTAATAAAGCGGGACCTCTGTCCTTTTCCTCTTCAAAGATTATATATCTTACTATTTTCATGACTATTAAGGAGCTGATCATATCTGAATTTAGCTTAACCTTTCTGGTCCGGCTTATGATCGTATCCAAATCTAGATGTAAACCTCATGATCACTTGGGGGCTTCCTGTTCAAACATAGGTCGTATTCGAACCAAAGAGAACATAGCTGTCGTAGCCCTCTTGATCGGCTCAAAGCCAAACTCACTAGGGGGCTTCTTGATCGTATCCGAATCATAGCTTAACCCCTTTTGGGTCCGACTTGGATCGTATTCGAATCAGGGTCGTTAAAAACCTCTCAAGGTCATTTGGGGGCTTCCTGTTCAAACATAGGTCGTATTCAAACCAAAGGGAACATAGCTGTCAGTACCCTCCTGATCGGCGCAACGCCAAAGCCACTAGGGGCTATATGATCGTATTCGAATCTTAGCTTAACCCCTTTGGTCTGGTTTGCTGATCGTTGTTGAATCAGAAACCCCCAATTTCCAGTTACAAAGTTAATTTATATTGTTTGAAATCTGCTATTTGTCTTACTGGTCTTTGTTGTCTCAAATTTAAACGATCAGCATAGTTTTTTCACCGGCTTTTTTATTTGACAATAAGCCGCTAAGGCATGATAGTCATCAGGCATACAGAAGCATTGACTTCTAAAAAAAGGACCGGGTCATCAACCTCATCACCTGGGTCATATAAACCGGTGGTCCAGATGCAAAAAGTACAGGTATGACTGTTATTTATGAACAGTTCTTTCTGTGTCTTTTCGTTAATCAAAGGTTGTTTCAACCTTGTTTATTTTCACGTCTGTTTCTGTTCTTTCTACTATGATAAAACCATTGGTCATGTACCGGGTGTTCTGACCTGTTCGGTGCTAAACCGACAAAGCCAGTTTTTTCCTTTTCTACAGGAACAAAGCTGAAATATTACATAGATAACCATAGATGTGACACATATATTTGACATCAAGAAGCAAAGAGTCACACACGGCATCTTATGCACGATGGCATAGGCAAAATATGCAGTTGTTTCAAGCTAAATCTATTACAAGGCTTTAAAGAGCCCACAAGATGGTTATCACTCTTCCCTCGCCGGTTCACCTCCTTCTGTTGATTGGAAGCTGGGATTGGACCAGTCAAAGCCGTTCACGACAATGAACTCTGCTTCATCATCAATCAGGCCAGTCGGATCAACTTCCGGAGCAAACGTATGTTGACGAACCGGCGGGATAAGATCTGTCACCTTGAAAGAGGGAGTCGCCATCTTCTTATTCTCCAAATCAAAACCCGGCTGATATTTGTCAATGTTGGTCTCATCTCCAAGAACGGTAGCTTGAGGTCGAACTCCCCTCACGCAGGCAATGAAGTCATCCTGCTCAAATAAAGACCCGTCTTCCTTCACAGTAGGGTACCCCCTAGCTACATCCATCGGGTCTAGATCTGGCACCCAGGCTTTGGAGCGGCTCAGGGCAGTCAAGGCTCCGGCTCTGGCACAGGATCGTTTGACCTCTTGAAACCTGGCGAGTAAGATTGACAATTTCTTCAAGATATCGCTCAGCCGATTGGGTCCTTGGTTGGCAGGAGAGATAGCAGCAAGTGCTCATTGAGCGCCAGTATACAACTGCTCTACTAAGGTGTAAATCGCCTTCAGTTTGGTCACATTATCTTGGCTCAGATTTTTGCTTCGCGGACCTGCACATATTTTTTAAACAAAGGGTCAGCAGGCGGTTTATATTCCGGGTCAAAAGAAGGTATAAAAGATCAGTACAGATGGCTTACCAAAGATGGCAAAAACCATTTGAGACACCCGGTTCTTTAAGCCGGTAAGCTCCGTGGTAACCTCCTCAAGAGCCGCTTCAGCTTTTTCAGCGCGTTGTACCAGCAGCGTCTTTTCTTCGGCCCAGGTTTTCTTTTTGGCAATCAAGCTGGTTTTCAATTTTTCCATCTCAGAAAGACTCAATTGAAGTTTAGAATCAGCAGACTTGATTTCTGCCTCTTGATCCGCCAGCCGGGTCTTTGCATTAGTTAATTGGGAGCCCAATTCAGATAGGGCGTTCTACAAAACATACACAGGTGCGTCAAGGCTTAAATTACAAGTTATAAAGATTCAAGTCTCCAGTACTATGCACCGCAATACCACTTGACACTTGGCGGCTAATGTCTGCCAAAGCAATTTTTATGACTATTATATGTTTCAAGTCCCAAGTGCCTTACAAAGTAACAGCACTTGGCACTTGGGTGCTAATGCATGATATTCAGAAAGTTTTTCAAGATTAAACCAGATTGCAATATTTATTAGGATTGGTAAAAGGTAGTTATGAAGTTAAGTACCAGTTCATTTATGATAAGTTGAGCCGGCCCTTGGGGACTACAGGTGAAGTTTACACTATTTTGTTGGACTTTTGAAAAACTTAGAGAGAAAGTATCAATCTATATCATAAAGTCTCCAGATCATTCAGGTTCATCATCTGAAGACTTGGGGGTTGGCAGAGTGTAAGTAAACCGGAGAACATACCTCATATTTCAGCTGCAGTTGCTTGACCATCTCAATTTCTGACTCACAGCTGGAGTGGACATGGCTGAGATAGCCGAACAATATGTCACTAGCATTCAGATGAGTGTAGTGAGAAATGTCAAAACACACTTTCTGTCTCTCCAAGGCTTCTTGTTTAGCAGTGTGCCGAGCTAACACAGTGGGAGTCCCCGGTTCAACAAAACGGCTACCCGTGATCAGAACGTCATGATCAAAAGATGACGGCGGGTTAGCTGAACTGGATGGTCTGGCAGTAGAGGGGTTAACAACGGTATCATCAGCTGACGGCTCAGGAGGGTCTAATTGAGTATCAACAGCTGGGTCTTCTGGTGCTTTAGTTCGAGGGGGAGAAGTTGGCATGGCCGGTTCAGGTGCAAGAACTGACGGGTCTTCCGCCGGTTTAACCACTTTGGCCTTCTTGGGCTTGGCTTGACCACTAAGACAGATTTTATGAGACAGTTAGTGCAATGATGCAGTTTTTTAAAGACATAGAGGAAAGATGATTTTTTCCTAACCCAGGGGCAGTCTTGAAGGCCGGAAATTGCGTCTGGGATGAGTCGCCAGAAGAGCGAGAAACCTCCTATAAAGGTAAAATAAAGTTAGTAATGCAAGAGAATATACTCATTAATAAAAGAAGAAGATGAAGATAAAAGAGACCTCATTCTGGTGTTTTTGAGGAGTTTGTTGTATAATGGAAGGCGGTTCATCGTCGTTCCGGGCCTGACGTTGGCTCTCATGTTGCTGTTTTTTGAAAAGAAAATGAGGGTCCAAATAAGCTAAAGGGTGCGAAAACCTTACTTTCCGGGTTACCAGTCGAAGTTTATGTCTTGGCAAATGGGCTGAGTCAGAGGAAATAGTTACCTCTTCTTCTACGGCCTGACTGGCCCCCGTGTCGTCCTGGCAATAGTCAGTGTCAATAAGGTTATTAAAAAACTGGCCAAGGGAGTCAAGCGATACCTCCGACTTAGTATCATCGTCAAGCTTTAACAGGTCCTCAGCGGTGCTCTTTTTCTTCTTGCACCTCCGGGTCGTCTTCTTGGTGGCTATGGTGGCGGCTCTAGCCTTCTTGGTGGCTTCATGGTCATACTTGGCTTTCTAGAAGTCAGATTTGGCCTATAAATAGTAAACAAGATAAAAGGTCATGCAGGTATTTAGAACTGTTGAGGAAAATACAAAGAGAAAGAGGTCAGGGGTTTTTACCTCTCGCGCCGGGTTAAGTTTGCAGAAGGGGTTTAACCCGACTTTATTGCAGTCTTCATATTTGCCATTCACCAGAAGGGTTGACATTGAAACAATATCTTCTTCAGTTAGTTGAACGGAGCTGTGATGAAGAGAGTCATCTGGGCCTCCGCCATAGTCATACATCAATTTTGATCGGCGGCTTAGAGGGATGACCCGCCATGAGACCCAGCAACGGGTCAATTCAACTTCGGATAATCCATTCCCCAATAAGGCATTAGTCCTCTTTATAGATGCAATAAGCTTCTTGCGTTCAGCAGTAGTGAGCTTATCAGGGAGAACAAAGTTGGAGTCTAGACGCTCCGTGCGGTAACCCGATAGTGGTTTTTAATTTGCTAGAGATGTATCTTGGCAATAGAACCAGGCTGGTTCCAATCCTAGGGATGACTCGGTAAGACTATTAGGGGAAAGATGGCGCCCTCTCGGCGCTGAATTGAGATTCCACCAAGTTCCAAGCTAGGGCCATTGGTACACTCGTTCTGGCGGTTCAGATAAAAATACTCTCTGAAGAGTTCCACAGTTGGCTCTTCTTGAAGATACACCTCACAGAGAACTTGGAAGTTGCAGATATTGGATATGGAATTGGGACCAAGATCTTGAGGGTGGAGTTTGAAAAAGTGAAGAACGTCTTTGAAGAACTTTGAGCCGAATGGTGAAAAACCCCGATTCATGTGGTCAGAGAAGACAATAACTTCACCGTCTTTTGGGTTAGGTCGTTCCTCGTCCGGGTCAGGTGCACAGTAAGACATAACATTCTTCCCTGGAAAAAATCCTATGGTGATGAATTCCTTCACGTTATCCTCAGTTACTGTGGAGGGGACCCAGTTGCAGATAGTCGGTGCTTTTGACGGCATGATGATCAAAAGACGAACTGCAAACAAAGTAATGTGCTGGTTCAATTCAATGGTGATGGTGAAGTTAAATGATGATGGTACAAATAAGTAATGGCGGCTTACATAAGGGCTAATGTCATATAAAGGAAAAAGTAAGCCGGCACCATACGCCGCCATGACCACAGATATTTGAGAAATACCAGCAACATAATTGGCTAAGTGTTGAGACAAACAAGTTTCATAAATTTCTTGATATTATTCTGGATCAAATGGCCGTTCGAAATGGAAAATATTCTAGACCTAAAAATCCAGCACAGAGGGGTTCGTGAGTTCATGAGGCTTTTTGTACCAAGGGAAGGAATCTAGTGGTATCAAGGATGGGCACAAAACAGCTACCGCATGAGTATATGTTCTTTTTTGGATCAAGAAGAAGCTGCAGTGGAAGAACTATGAAGAAACTGAGATGAACTATGAAGAACACGCAGAAAACCTAGAAACCCTAATGCGGATCTGAGGAACAGCAGGGCAAACACTTACAGCCATGAATCTTCCGCGGAGAGTCGCCGCTGTTCTCTGGACTGATTCCGGTTGATGCAGCGGCCAAGGTCAACAGAGACGAGGTGCTCTGCGACGGCAGCGGAGCTCGAGCAGCGGTAGGAGTTGCGAGAGGAAGAAGACGAAGAGGGAGAAGAATGAGAAAGACCGGGGCGTGCCTATTTATAAGGGGGTAAGCAAACAGGCGGACGCGAAAATCGAGGAAGACCTAAATAATGATTATCCAACTAAACGGACGCCTCGATTCTTTGAAGACATTAAAAGATAAAGATCCGTTGAGGATGACATCATAACAGTTTTTTGTGTTTTCAGAAGATGACGTCATGGCGGGTTATAATATTTTTACAAAGAGAGGAAGATGGATTTCGTCTAAGTATTGAAGATTGACAAAGAACAAATTTCAAAGTCAACCTGGGGCCTAATGTTGGGAATATAGCTACCAGATAATACCCGCCCAGGAGGGGCCGGGTCAACTCTAATGGCGGGTTAAAAAATAAGTCCAGTAACATTCAAGGCGATAGTTTATTAAGACTTGTAGAAGGCCTAAGCCCATAGGCGGCTTAAGGCCCAATATTGTAAACCGCCGTATGTAAGGAAAGACTTGTAAAGAAAGGCATATAAAGAAGTCACCGAGCCAGACACGTTTATGAACCGACTGGGACTCCGTAGGCCGCCAGGCATCAACCCGTGTATATAAGGGGGCAACCCGGCGGCGGCTTAGGGTAAGAGACAACAACTCGAAGCCAGGACAAGCATATTCGCTCCCTGGTCTTCGAAACCCCAACAATTCCAACACAACTAGACGTAGGCTTTTACCTTCATCGTAAGGGGCCGAACTAGTATAAACTCTCGTGTCCTTTGTCCCGATTAACCCCTTTAAGCTTCCTAGTTGTGATGGCCCTACGACTAAGTCCTTTTGCTAGGACATCTGCCGTGACAATTCCACGACACGGTTGGTGGCTCGAACCGGGACTAAAGGTCTAACCTTGAGTACCAGTTTGTGCCACGAACCGGTACTAATGGGCATCAAACCCTTTAGTCCCGGTTCGTGGCACCGACTAGGACTAAAGGTCCCATATGAACCGGGACTAATGTCTGTACGGTGCCCTAGTCGCTCGAACTAGGACTAATGCTCACATTAGTCCCAGTTCGTAATGCAACCGAGATTAATGCTCTTTTCTGGTCGAACCAAAGCCCTTTTTCTACTAGTGGTGTGCAGTTGAGTAAAGACTCAAAACCCGACCACGGCAGAAAATAGAAATAGAATGAGAAGTCATTCCCTATGCCTCAGTCATAGGTTCTATAAAGTACGTTATGCTGTGTACCAGACCAATTGTCTACCTCACCATAAGTTTGGCAAGAGGGCACAATAGTGATCCAGGAGTAGATCAATGAACAGCGGTAAAAAATATCCTTAGTGGAATAAGGAAATGTTTCTCGGTTATGGAGGTGACAAAGAGTTCGTCGTAAAGAGTTCCGTCGATGCAAGCTTTGACACCGATCTGGATGACTCTAAGTCTCGATCTAGATACATATTGAAAGTGGGAGAAATTAGCTAGAGTAGCTCTGTGCAAAGCATTGTAGACATATAAAATTTGCAAAATACATACGATTCCGAATGTGGCAGACCCGTTGACTAAATTTCTCTCACAAGCAAAACATGGTCACTCTTTGGGTGTTAATCACATAGCGATGTGAACTAGATTATTGACTCTAGTAAACCCTTTGGGTGTTAGTGACATGGAGATATGAACTAATCACATAAAGATGTGAACTATTGGGGTTAAATCACATGACAATGTGAACTATATTATTGACTCTACTGCAAGTGGGAGACTGAACGAAATATTCCCTAGAGGCAATAATAAAGTTTTTATTTATATTTCCTTATATCATGATAAATGTTTATTATTCATGCTAGAATTGTATTAACCGAAAACTTAGTACATGTGTGAATACATAGACAAACAGAATGTCACTAGTATGCCTCTACCAGACTAGCTCGTTGAATCAATGATGGTTATGTTTCCTAACCATAGACATGAGTTGTCATTTGATTAACGAGGTCACATCATTAGAGAATAATGTGATTGACTTGACCCATTCTCTTAGCTTAGCACTTGTTCGTTTTAGTTTACTGCTATTGCTTTCTTCATGACTTATACATGTTCCTATGACTATGATATTATGCAACTCCCGATTACCGGAGGAACACTTTGTGTGCTGCCAAACGTCACAACGTAACTAGGTGATTATAAAGGTGCTCTACAGGTGTCTTCGATGGTACTTGTTGAGTTGGCATAGATCGAGATTAGGAGTTGTCACTACGATTGTCGGAGAGGTATCTCTGGGCCCTGTCGGTAATGCGCATCACTATAAGCCTTGCAAGCAATGCAACTAATGAGTTAGTTGCGGGATGATGCATTATGGAACGAGTAAAGAGACTTCCCGGTAACAAGATTGAGGTAGTTATTGAGGTACCGACGATCGTATCTCGGGCAAGTAGCATACCGATGACAAAGGGAACAACGTATGTTGTTATGCGGTTTGACCGATAAAAAACTTCATAGAATATGTAGGAGCCAATATGAGCATCCAGGTTCCGCTATTGGTTATTGACCGGATACGTGTCTTGGTCATGTCTACATAGTTCTCGAACCCGTAGGGTCCGCACACTTAACGTTCGGTGACGATCTGTATTATGAGTTTATGTGATTTGATGTACCGAAGGTAGTTCAGAGTTCCGGATGTGATCACAGACATAATGAGGAGTCTTGAAATGGTCGAGACATAAAGATTGATATATTGGACGACTATATTCGGAAACCAGAAGTGTTCCGGGAGATTTTGGAGAAAATCGGAGTGCCGGAGGGTTACCGGAACCCCCCGGGAGAACTAATGGGCCACATGGGCCTTAGTGGAGAGAGAGAGAGAGTGCCGGCTAGGGCAGGCTGCGCGCCCCCTCTGCCTTTGGTCCGAATTGGACTAGGGAAGGGGGGGGCGCCCCCCTTTCAGTCCTACTCCTACTAGGAGGAGGACTCCTCCTCTCCTGGCGTGCCCCAAGGGCTGGCCCCCTTCCCTAGTCCAATTTGGACCAGAGGGGGAGGGGCCGCATGGCCTGCCTTGGTCGGTCCTCTCTCTGTCCACTACGGCCCATGTGGCCCATTAGTTCCCGGGGGGGAGGGTCCGGTAACCCTCCTGCACTCCGGTTTTATCCGAAATCACCCCAAACACTTCCGTGTCCGAACATAGCCGTCCAATATATCAATCTTTATGTGTCGACCATTTTGAGACTCCTCGTCATGTCCGTGATCATATCCGGGACTCCAAACTACCTTCGATACATCAAAACACATAAACTCAGAATACCGATCGTCACCGAACGTTAAGCGTGCGGACCCTACGGGTTCGAGAACTATGTAGACATGACCGAGACTCATCTCCGGTCAATAACCAATAGCAGAACCTGAATGCTCATATTGGTTCCTACAGATTCTACGAAGATCTTTATGGGTCAAACTGCATAACAACATGCGTTGTTCCCTTTGTCATCGGTATGTTACTTGCCCGAGATTCGATCATCGGTATCTCAATACCTAGTTCAATCTCGTTACCAGCAAGTCTCTTTACTCGTTCCGTAATGCATCATCCCGCAACT